>NC_134878.1:4941167-4943667 GCF_041734735.1 Babylonia areolata | reverse complement strand
GTGTGTGTGTGTGTAGGATCTTCAGTTTAACGTCTTTTCACTAGAAGTGTTATTAGACTCTGTGTGTGTGTTTGTATGTGTGTGTGTGTGTGTGTGTGTGTGTGTGTGTGTGTGTGTGTGTGTGTGTGTGTGTGTGTTTGCGTGCGTGCGCCAGCTAGGTATCACTTGACAGCAACTTGTTCAGCGAAAATAGAAAAATGGTAAACCTAACCTAAGTACCGAGAAATTATTTAAAAAAAAAAAAAGAAAGAAAGAAAGGAAAACCAGGAAACAAAGCAATCCACTAAGTCTGCAGATACGTTGGGTGTGACACGGCAATATCAGCCATCTAGATGACATCAGCGTCACTCACATTCTGTTCATTCATTTCCCTTTGAAACTGATCTGTATTTCTGTCCTTGTCTGTCTCTCTGTCTCTGTCTCTGCCTCTCTCTCTCTGTATGTCTGTATCTGTCTCTCTATCTTTCCCTGTCTTTGTCTCTGTCTCTGTGTGTGTCTCTCTTTATGTCTCTATCTGTGTGTGTGTGTGTGTGTGTGTGTGTGTGTGTGTGTGTGTGTGTGTGTGTGTGTGTGTCTATCTGTGTCTGTTTCTGTCTCTGTCTCTCTCTCTGTGTCTCTCTCTCTTCTTCTCTGTCTCTCTTCTTCTCTGTCTTTCTCCCACTCTGTGTCTGTGTCTATGTCTCTGTCTCTCTCTCTAAAACATGTTCCACAAAGAGTGAAGGAGGAATTTTGTTCAATGTCCCGTCACACATATCGGTGATTGAAGACATTTTGTTAAAGAATTTATGAATACATTTGAGCATTATCGGTTAGAAGGGGTGGGAGATGTGAATCAATGGAGGGCTGGGGGAAACTGGGCAAATGAGGGTGAAATAGGGTGAAATTTGAAAAAACAAACAAACAAACAAAAAAAAACAATTACAGGAAATTACTTAAAGGACTTCGTAAAAGAGAAGTCGTTAAACTGACAAGCGAAACAACTGATAATGAATGCAAAAAGTCAAAAACATCAACGTTCTCAGTCACTTGTGAAGACACACTTTCGTGTACATAAGGCTTCATCAAGCTACAGTCAAAAATTATATGCTCAATTGTCAGTTACTAAAGCATAATTATGCACTTGACATTAGAACAATACTTGGTCCGTAATGAATTTGATAATAGTCTAAGAGCTAAACTCAGAATTGGTCTGCGAATCGGACCAAAGTCTGAGAGAGTCAACTGACGAGGTTTTAGACTTGAACTCAAGCACCTAGAAAAGTCTCTTTCTAGTATATTGCTTATTTCCTTGTATGACAATGGGCAATATACTTTTATATTATCTATATGATTTTTTGCTCGCCTTTTTGCTGCCCTGTCTGCTTGGTCGTTATAAAGGAATCCAGTGTGGGATGGTATCCAACAAAAATCAACATTTGTACCCTTCACAAATAGGGAGTGCGATAAATACTAAGTTATTTTCAAACAGTGAATCTTCCCTTTGATTATTCTCAAAAAGGAGTAAACGTTTTTTAAACAGATTGAGAACCAACACAAAATAGGATATTACTTACTATGATTGGTATATCAACAAGATGATTTAAAGCCATAAGGATGGCCACCAATTCAGCTGTAAAACTTGAATGTCCCTTACCTAAATTAATAATATGATTTTTCTGTTTTTAGGTCAGGAATGACAAAAGCAGATCCTGCACTGCTATCATCCAGGACCGAGCCATCAGTGTAAACTTTTAAATGATAATCAAAATTTTCTTCTAATTCAATTCTGACAGATGCTGCTGTTATATGTGGAGATTCTCCTTCTGTTGTGTCAGAAGCACATATGACTTTGCTTTTGTTAACTCCCAGGTAGGGACAGGTGGCACCAGAACACGAGGTGCTATATCATGTAAATCAATGTCTGAAGAATTTAAAATATCTGACACATATGTGCGAATGGTTTGTAGAATTAAATTATTTTGTGCATTTTTTTGAAAATCAATATCAGACCTAATATTTAAGTCCTCAAAATCATCCACTGCTGTACATCTCACAATGTATTTAGCAGAACTTAATTTTCTGATTTCATCTAGTGGTAGAATACCCGCAAGCTTATAGGCTTCTGAGGTCTTAGTATGCACAGGTACCCCTAAAGCCAGTTTCACAGCTTTACTGTCATTTATTCGCAGTTTCTTTAGAAACGACGGCGGAGCAGAAAAGAAAATTTCTAGACCGTAGGTCAATCTTGATCTTACGAGAGATGTCGCTAAATGTAAAAGAATTTTGGAGTCTTGTCCCCAAGGAGAGTGACTTACAATTTATTTTAAGAAATTAAAACTTTTAACTGCTTTAGTCACCATTGAATCAATGTGTTTCTTCCAGTTTAGTTTTGAATTAAATAGGGATCCCAAGAAATTTTATTTCCGACTTGAAAAAATGTTTCACGTTTCATATAATTGTGATTTCCCCTCATCTGAATTGCAAATTGGATGGTCGAAATTATGCATTAATTGATTTTGAA
>NC_134878.1:4928667-4933667 GCF_041734735.1 Babylonia areolata | reverse complement strand
TTCAAAAGTGTGTGTGTGTGTGTGTGTGTGTGTGTGTGTGTGTGTGTGTGCCCGCGCGCGCGCGTGTGTGAGTATGCATGCACACGTACAACTACTTATTTTGATATGCACGTATATAAAAAAAAAAATTCTACTGTGTCTGTGTTTGTATATTATTTTTAATTAATGTTTGTACCTTTTCATGTACTAGCCGCCCCCTCCCTCCCCCTCCCAACGCCCCTCCCCACCCACCCCAACCCCCCTACCCCCCCACACTTCCAACCCCCAATATTCCTTGAGATCCCGGCACACGTGGTAATAAAGACATATTCTATTCTATAAGACATCCCACTCAATTCTTTCAGATAGAAAAATATATAGACACGCACGCACACACACACACGCACACACACGCGCGTGCGCGCCCACACACACCACCACCACCACCGCCACCGCCACCGCCACCGACGATGACGACGATGACGACGTTTTTTTTTGCAGGATTGACAGTTAGACCTGAAATCAGCTTTCCAGCTTTCCATCTTAGAATGCGAATTGCAGATCGTCCTACTCTCCCCCCCCCCCTCCCGCCCCCCCCTACCCCCACGCCCCCCTCCGCACCCCCCTCCTACCCCCTGCCCCGCTTTCCCTGTTTATCTACCTGTGTCCTTCTGTCTATCTCTGTCTGTCTGTCTGTCTGTCTCTGTCTCTCCCTCTGTCTCTCTCGTGCGCCACGAAATACTACGTCACGCCCCGCGATAAAGCCTTTCTCCATTATCGTTTTATTATTGTTTCATTTTCTGCTCACGGGGTTGTTTTGGGCTAAGGCACAGGTTTATTACGAAAATGGTCAACAAAAAAGAAAAGAGCAAATAGGAAGAAGAAGAAAAAAATACACACAAGATTATCTGTATCGGCATTTTTGTGAGACATTTTCGAGAAACAGAAGAATAAGAATAATAATAACAGAATTGCGATTGCGCGCGTGAATGTAAGTGTTGTGTAAGGTATGCATTGCTCGGTTTCAGAATGAAGATTTTTCTTCGCATTGAAAAAAATAACAACACGTCAGAACGCCCGCGCGCGCGCACACACACACACACACACGCACGCACGCACGCACGCACGCACACACACACACACACACACACACACACACACACACTGACACACACACACAGAGACGCACACAGAGACACACACACACACACACACACACACACACACACACACACACACACACACACACACACACACACACATCTTCACAACATGGATTACGCATACTCTGTCTATTTATAACATTGTGTTCTTAAAATTGCAGTTACTTCATATCAACAGCTGATTAATTAGTCCTTTACGACTTCAGTCTTCAGTTATCGATGGCTGATCAGCCGTACAGACGATTACCTGGCTGTGGCAGTTCCAATGGCTATCGTGTGATTAGTTCAGTCGTCGAATGTAGGTGTTCAACACTGATTGATCGACCAGTTTATCGATTTCTGATTGCCCTCCGGGGAGAATATAGTCATTGAAAGGGTATCGATACACACAATTATGCACACACACACATACATAGACACGCAAACACATATCACACAGGCACACGGACGCACACACACACGCGCGCGCGCGCGCACATGCACACATACGGACTCGCACATGCGTATGCACTATGCCCCCCCCCCACTCCCAATCCCCCAACCTCTCACGCACACACAGACACGCACGAACACCTGAACTCAAGCACACGCATACGCAGACTCTCTCTCTCTCTCCCTCTCTCTCTCTCTCTCACACACACACATACGCACACACACACACACACACACACACACACACACACACACACACACACACTGCAAATGTATTCATAAATACTTTAACAAAATGTCTTCAATCACCGATATGTGTTATGCATGCGTGTGAATGACTGGTGCGAAAGCGCTTTGATTTGTCTCTGCACAAGATCCAGCGCTATATAAATGCCATTATTATTATTATTATTATTATGTGTGACGGGACATTAAACGAAATTCCTCCTCCTCCTCCTCCTCCTCCTCCTACACACACACACACACACACACACACACACGCACACACGCATACACATACATGCACACACGTGCACACATTCACTCCCCATTTCTCCGGAGACAGTCATCCAGTCATTGTCCCCTTCAGTAACAGTCGTCCCCAACTGACAGAGGAGGTCATGTTAGACCTGAAAACAGACCATGCACGTCTTCAGATCATTATAGCTGTGAGTTGAGTGTTAATTCACTCAGTACGGCCAGTCCTCTGTTCTCCTCTACACATACCCCTCGGATGTCCAGTGGGTGTCTGAATGACCCAACCTTTAGCTTCCGTCGTCAGAACTGTGGTATTCTTTGTCAACATTCACCTCTTTAGTATAAGAGTGTTCCGCTTGCAATATTTTGATGATGGTAATTTCGATGAAACTGTGTTAACGTCGTCTGTTTCGCCGTTCGTATGGAGAGAGTTAACCATTTTATGACCAGCGCCCCTTAAGGTCCAGGGATTGGGGACTGGTTCGGGTGAAGATTTCGTTGTTCGAGTGAGCGAAGTCCTGGATGTCTGTCCGTTTGAGAGGCCCGTCTGGCGTTGGAATGGGCGGGCGGTGGGTGGGTGGGTGGGTGGGTAAGGGAGGGATTCATGGTCATTCTTCTGGCATTCCTTTACGAAAGGGACGCTGGATGGACGAACGGAGATACGATGTTAATGTACACAGACACGACTGCATTGTCCACTTCATTGCTGACCAGACAGTTGCCCTGTAGTCATGTGCATATGTTTCTGTAATGTGACATGTGTGACACACACACATAACACACATAACACACATAACACACACACACACACACACACACACACACACACAACACACACACACACACACACACACACATAACACACACACACACACGCGCGCGTGCGCGCGGGCGGGGCATGAAGGGTAATGTCGCTAAAATGGCGTTGGTTGGAGTATGCGTGTGTGTGTGTTTGTTTGTGTGTGTGTGTGTGTGTATGTGTATGTGTGTGCGTGCGTGTGTGTAGTGTGTGTGTGTGTGTGTGTGTGTGTGTGTGTGTGTGTGTGTGTGTGTGTGTGTGTGTGTGTGTGTGTGACGTGGAACAAGAGGAAAACAAAGGCAACAAAACAGGAAAGAATTGTTGTTTTCCCCGCCCTATTGGCCAGTCTTTTTTTTTTTTTTTTTCTCTTTTCTTTTCTTTTCTCTGCCTTGTTTGCTATGGTGTTCCTCCCTACAACTCTTACAACGTTGCTTTTATTTATTCAAACAGTTGTGATTTTCCTCTCATTTTTTTTTTCTCTCTCTCTCTCCTTTCGTTTGCTCTTTCCTTCCTCCTCTCCATCCCCCATCCCCAACCCCCGGCTCCCCCCCCCTCTGGTCTATATTTACCACTTCAGCGTTTCCAGTCCAGTTTGGACAGAAAGTTGTCATTTGCTGTAGCCAGTTGCCCGCAAGGTTTGTAACATTTTTTATTCTTCTTATTTTTTTATTTTATTTTTTTTTTTTTAGCTCGCACGTCTTGTAGACATTGCGAAGGAGGACATACTAAATAATTATGTCTCTTCTTACTCCCACATTCTTCACACTGTACTGCCCTGGAGCGAAGCCCCCCCCCCCCCCCCCCACCCCCGTTTATGTTTGCCACAGATTCGAACTACCTCCCCCACCACCAACCCACCCCCTACCCCCGCCCCCCACCAGCACCCCTACTGTCCCCCCCGGGGGTCAATCTAGGCCAGTCTCGAATGTCGCCCCCACGACTAGCCCCCTCCTGCCCCTCCTCCCACCCCTAAATTTTACACCTACTCCCGCTGAATCATTTGTGATCAACGGCTCGGCAAGACCTTGCTATCAAAAAACTGCTGGATCCGATTCACCAGTCTATATATATATATATATGCAGACCTGCTAGTGCCTGAGCCCCCTTCGTGTGTACACGCAAGCAGCAGACCTAATAAGCACGTTAACTCTCTCCATACGAACGGCGAAAGAGACGTCGTTAACAGCGTTTCACCCCAGTTACCATCATCAAAATATTGCAAGCGGAAGGCTCTTGTACTGAAGAGGTGAATGTTGACAAAGAATACCACAATTCTGACGACGGAAGCTAAAGGTTGGGTCATTCAGACACCCACTGGACATCCGAGGGGTCTGTGTAGAGGAGAACAGAGGACTGGCCGTACTGAGTGAGTTAAAGATCCTGTAATCCATGTCAGCGTTCGGTGGGTTATGGAAACAAGAACAACAGCCAGCATGCACCCCCCCGAAAACGGAGTATGGCTGCCTACATGTCCGGGTGTAAAAAAAAACAAAAAAAACGACGGTCATACACGTGAAAGCCCACTCGTGTACATACGAGTGAACGTGGGAGTTGCAGCCTACGAAGGAAGGAAGGAAGGAAGGAAGGAAGGAGAAGGAACATGGTGGAAATGGTGGGCTAACAGAGGCAACGGGAGAGAGAGATGATGATGTGGAAGCGAGCTAAGCCCGGCACCACCGAGTTGAAATCTGCGGATGGGTGGTGAAGTTATCGCCAGCCAACATCTGGCAGAATCACGAAGGGGCCCTTCTTCGCTACACCTGTTGCCCCCCCCATCCCCCCAACCCCTCCCTCACCCATCCCCCATCCACCCTTGCCCCCCCCACCCCCCCCCAACCACACCCCCTTCCTCCGCGACCCCTATTCCCTTAAGAATCAAAGGCTTCGATGCCAGGTATATATCATTTGAAATGATGGGAAAAGCCGCACATTTCGAGCAGCGCAGGAGGATGTGTGTGTGTGTGTGTGTGTGTGTGTGTGTGTGTAGGAGGGTTATATAATTCATAAACATTGCTAGCATGGCGGTTTGTGAAAAGAGGCAACAAGATATTGATAACCAGAAGGGGATAGGGTAATGGGGTTGCAGACCTGTGGTATTGAATGTGGAATTAACTGACATTTTGTGTGTGTGTGTGTGTGTGTGTGTGTGT
>NC_134878.1:4893667-4896167 GCF_041734735.1 Babylonia areolata | reverse complement strand
CAGGAACAGTTGTATGTGTGTGTTAGAAAGCCCTTCAGTGCAACTTGTTCTCTTCTCTGGATTTGGACAAGCCCCATAATCTTGGTCTTCGATGCCATTCTGTTGTGGGAGCCAGTGAAGGAATACGATTGACCTCTCCCATTACTCAGCTGTTGGGGGTGGCGAGAGAAAGGATAATTTTTTTTTTTTTTTTTTTTTTTGGCTGACCTACCACTGGAGAAGAAAATATTGAACTTTCGCTCCACTGTTACTATATGGACGAGGGAGGCAGACCGACGCACAGGATTTCAAACCACAACTAAGGCGAATAATTTATCTGTGTGGTCTGATACTACCAGGAAGCAGACCGAACCAAACTATCCCGACTCGAAAGCAAATATTACCCCCCAAAGCCTTACAACCAGAGAAAGATTATATATAGAAGATTGTTGTTTAAAGAGCATAAGGAGGACACATTAACTCACTCAGTACGGCCAGTCCTCTCTTCTCCTCTACACAGACCCCTCGGATGTCCAGTGGGTGTCTAAATGACCCAACCTTTAGCTTCCTTCGTCAGAATTGTGGTATTCTTTGTCAACATTCACCTCTTCAGTATAAGAGCCTTCCGCTTGCAATATTTTGATGATGGTAGTTGGGGTGAAACGCTGTTAACGTCGTCTCTTTCGCCGTTCGTATGGAGAGAGTTAACGACAGCAACAAGACGACTTAAACTAGAAGAAGAAGAAGAACAACAACAACAACAACAAAATAACAATAATCTGCTCTTGGGTTATAATACAAACTAAAGAAAAATAAAAGGATTTTTTGTATACCACATAAAACATAGTGAAACCAAGGGGAAAAGGAAAAAAAGGAAGGAAAAAAAAAGGAAAAAAAAAAAAACACAAAAAAACCCCAACAATCAACAGCAAGAATTTTCACAATCCCCCTTCAACCTCCCCTCACTCCCCTAAAAAAAAAAAAAGGAAGAAAAAAAAAACAACATTTATATGCCACACATACAAACAAAAGAAACGAGAGCAGTGTGAAATCTGTGAGTGGTTGATTGCTAGAGAAAAAAGTTCTTGTGTGTGGAGGAAAATCGACGCGTCACCTGTGGAAAAAAAATTAACAAAGAAAACCAAAAAAAAAAAAGGGGGGGAAAAACTCTCTACCCACCAACCCTCCAACCACCCCCCCTAAAAAAAAACAAAAAAAAACAAAAAAAACAAAAAAACTTGAGAGGAAATAACAGGTGGTGTGTGTGAGAAAAATCTGCAAGTGCAACTTTTTTTTTTTTTTTTTATATAATTTCGTCTTTTGTCTGGGATACCATTCTTTGGTGGGAACCACGGAAGGAAGAATAAGATTTCCTTCGTCAACGGGGAGATAGGTTTTTTTTTTTTTTTTTTTTTTTTTTTTTTAATTAACGCTCAGTGGTCCTGGTGGTGGTGAGCGGAGAGTTTGCTCGCGACAGTGAGTGTGTAGCAGTGAGCCCTCTTCGTTCGGTGAGCAGCAGAGCGCGTGGAGTAGTAGCTCGGAGCGGTGAGCAGTGAGCAGAAGGAAGATGCAGGCGGAAGAAGGGTGCATCGCGGACCTCCCTGTGGCGCGGCTGGCCAGCCGGCACCGGAACCGGCGACACACTCTCGCCAACGTTCGGTGAGTTTCTTCTATTTCCGCTTCCTGTTTCCGGTAGGTTTTTTCTTTCTTTCTTTCTTTCTTTCTGTCCTTCGTTGTTTTCTTTCTTTCTTTCGTTCTTTCTGATTCCTTTTTTCGTTTCTTTCTCTTTTCTTTTCGTTCGCTTATTTTCTTCTTCTTCTTCTTTATGTTTTCTCTTCAAAGTGCGTCCGATAATTATATTATATTCAAAGCGACTTGCTTTGTTTCTTTGACTCTTGTTGTTGTTGTTTTGTTGTTGTTTTTTCCTTCTTTCTTTTCATTTCCCTATCTTTCTGTCTTTGTTTCGTTCTATTTTTTCGTCTCTGTCTCTCTCTGAGTCACTGTGTATCTATATATCTATCCATAGATGTGTAAGTCGGCCAAAGTGCTAATAATTATCTTCACTGTTGGAAAATAAAGATTCATTCATTCATCCTATCTATTTTTATCTTAATTTTTTTTCTTTCTTTCATTTTGCTTGCTTAAGTTCTTACCGGTATTTTTTTTGTTTTTTTTTTTTTGTTTGTTTCTTCACTTTTTTCCTAGCTCTCCATTCCTTCATCAGGCACAACAATTGTTTGAATATTATTTTTGCTTTTTTTTTTGTATTTGCTTTTGCGTTTTAGTTTCCATTCTTTCTTCAACTTCCATTTTTTCTCTTTCCTTTTTTTTTTTTTTAATCTGTCATCCTGTCTGTCTGTCTGTCTGTCTTCTTTCGCTGAAACATTCCAATTCACCCTCTGTCCTTTACTTTGAGATTATTCTTTACGAGCGTTATTTATGTCAACCGTGAAGGGATAGATACCACGTACTCATTTGGGAGTCCATTACATGTTCTCGCTATATATGCGCTTGTGATGTG
>NC_134878.1:4866167-4876167 GCF_041734735.1 Babylonia areolata | reverse complement strand
GAGTGGAAGGACGGAGATAGGAAGGAAGGAAGGAAGGAAGAAGGAGGGAGAGAGGGAGCGAGAGAGGAAGGAGGGATGAAGAAGGAGGGGGAAGGAAGGAGAGAGGAAGTAAGGAAGAAGAATGGAAGGAAGGAGAGAGGAAGGAGGTCGAGGAGGGAGAGAGGAAGGAATAGGAGTGAGGAAGGAAGGAAGGAAGGAAGGAAAGAGACAGAGAGGGAGGAAGAAGAGGGGAAGCAAGGGAGAACGAAGGAAGGGAGGAAGGAGGGTTCATGCTGACCTGGCATCGACAGCTGACCTGCCTGTGATGTGCAGAGTCATCCATACCTCCATCCACACTGGGTGTCTGCCAGGGTGTGGCTGTCTGTCTGACGTGTATAGGGGTGGGGAGTGGACGGCGTGGGGGGGGAGTGAAAGAGGGAGGGAGGAAGGAAGGAGAGAGGAAGGAAGGAGGGAGAGAGGAAGGAAAGAAGGAGGGAGAGAGGAAGGAGGAAGAGAGGAAGGAGGGAGAGACGAAGGAAGGAGGGAGAGGGAAGGAAGGAGGGAGAGAGGAAGGAGGGAGAGAGGAAGGAAGGAAGGAAGGAAGGAAGGAGAGAGGAAGGAAAGAGGGAGAAAGGAAGGAAGGAGGGAGAGAGGAAGGAAGGAGGGAGAGAGGAAGGAAAGAAGGAGGGAGAGAGGAAGGAGGAAGAGAGGAAGGAAGGAGGGAGAGAGGAAGGAAGGAAGGAGGGAGAGAGGAAGGAGGGAGAGAGGAAGGAAGGAGGGAGAGGGAAGGAAGGAAGGATGGAAGGAAGGAGAGAGGAAGGAAAGAGGGAGAAAGGGAGGAAGGAGGGAGAGAGGAAGGAAGGAGGGAGAGAGGAAGGAAAGAAGGAGGGAGAGAGGAAGGAGGAAGAGAGGAAGGAGGGAGAGAGGAAGGAAGGAGGGAGAGGGAAGGAAGGGAGAGAGGAAGGAAAGAGGGAGAAAGGGAGGAAGGAGGGAGAGAGGAAGGAAGGAGGGAGAGAGGAAGGAAGGAGGGAGAGAGGAAGGAAGGAAGGAGGGACAGAGGAAGGAGGGAGGAAGGAAGGAAGGAGGGTTCATGCTGACATGGCATCGACAGCTGACCTGCCTGTGATGTGCAGAGTCATCCATACCTCCATCCGCACTGGGTGTCTGCCAGGGTGTGGCTGTCTGTCTAACGTGTATAGGGGTGGGGAGTGGACGGCGTGGGGGGGGAGTGAAAGAGGGAGGGAGGAAGGAAGGAGAGAGGAAGGAAGGAGGGAGAGAGGAAGGAAGGAGGGAGAGGGAAGGAAGGAAGGAGGGAGAGAGGAAGGAGGGAGAGAGGAAGGAAGGAGGGAGAGGGAAGGAAGGAAGGAGGGAGAGAGGAAGGAGGGAGAGAGGAAGGAAGGAAGGATGGAAGGAAGGAGAGAGGAAGGAAAGAGGGAGAAAGGGAGGAAGGAGGGAGAGAGGAAGGAAGGAGGGAGAGAGGAAGGAAAGAAGGAGGGAGAGAGGAAGGAGGAAGAGAGGAAGGAGGGAGAGAGGAAGGAAGGAGGGAGAGGGAAGGAAGGAAGGAGAGAGGAAGGAAGGAGGGAGAAAGGAAGGAAGGAGGGAGAGAGGAAGGAAGGAGGGAGAGGGAAGGAAGGAAGGAGGGAGAGAGGAAGGAAGGAAGGAGGGACAGAGGAAGGAGGGAGGAAGGAAGGAAGGAGGGTTCATGTTGACCTGGCATCGACAGCTGACCTGCCTGTGATGTGCAGAGTCATCCATACCTCCATCCGCACTGGGTGTCTGCCAGGGTGTGGCTGTCTGTCTGACGTGTATAGGGGTGGGGAGTGGACGGCGTGGGGGGGGAGTGAAAGAGGGAGGGAGGAAGGAAGGAGAGAGGAAGGAAGGAGGGAGAGAGGAAGGAAGGAGGGAGAGGGAAGGAAGGAAGGAGGGAGAGAGGAAGGAGGGAGAGAGGAAGGAGGGAGAGAGGAAGGAAGGAGGGAGAGGGAAGGAAGGAAGGAGGGAGAGAGGAAGGAGGGAGAGAGGAAGGAGGGAGAGAGGAAGGAAGGAGGGAGAGGGAAGGAAGGAAGGAGGGAGAGAGGAAGGAGGGAGAGAGGAAGGAAGGAAGGATGGAAGGAAGGAGAGAGGAAGGAAAGAGGGAGAAAGGGAGGAAGGAGGGAGAGAGGAAGGAAGGAGGGAGAGAGGAAGGAAAGAAGGAGGGAGAGAGGAAGGAGGAAGAGAGGAAGGAGGGAGAGAGGAAGGAAGGAGGGAGAGGGAAGGAAGGAAGGAGAGAGGAAGGAAAGAGGGAGAAAGGAAGGAAAGAGGGAGAAAGGGAGGAAGGAGGGAGAGAGGAAGGAAGGAGGGAGAGAGGAAGGAAGGAAGGAGGGAGAGAGGAAGGAAGCAGGGAGAGAGGAAGGAAGGAGGGAGAGAGGAAGGAAGGAAGGAGGGACAGAGGAAGGAGGGAGGAAGGAAGGAAGGAGGGTTCATGCTGACCTGGCATCGACAGCTGACCTGCCTGTGATGTGCAGAGTCATCCATACCTCCATCCACACTGGGTGTCTGCCAGGGTGTGGCTGTCTGTCTGACGTGTATATGGGTGGGGAGTGGACGGCGTGTGGGGGGAGTGAAAGAGGGAGGGAGGAAGGAAGGAGAGAGGAAGGAAGGAGGGAGAGAGGAAGGAAGGAGGGAGAGAGGAAGGAAGGAGGGAGAGGGAAGGAAGGAAGGAGGGAGAGAGGAAGGAGGGAGAGAGGAAGGAGGGAGAGAGGAAGGAAGGAGGGAGAGGGAAGGAAGGAAGGAGGGAGAGAGGAAGGAGGGAGAGAGGAAGGAAGGAGGGAGAGGGAAGGAAGGAAGGAGGGAGAGAGGAAGGAGGGAGAGAGGAAGGAAGGAAGGATGGAAGGAAGGAGAGAGGAAGGAAAGAGGGAGAAAGGGAGGAAGGAGGGAGAGAGGAAGGAAGGAGGGAGAGAGGAAGGAAAGAAGGAGGGAGAGAGGAAGGAGGAAGAGAGGAAGGAGGGAGAGAGGAAGGAAGGAGGGAGAGGGAAGGAAGGAAGGAGAGAGGAAGGAAAGAGGGAGAAAGGAAGGAAAGAGGGAGAAAGGGAGGAAGGAGGGAGAGAGGAAGGAAGGAGGGAGAGAGGAAGGAAGGAAGGAGGGAGAGAGGAAGGAAGCAGGGAGAGAGGAAGGAAGGAGGGAGAGAGGAAGGAAGGAAGGAGGGACAGAGGAAGGAGGGAGGAAGGAAGGAAGGAGGGTTCATGCTGACCTGGCATCGACAGCTGACCTGCCTGTGATGTGCAGAGTCATCCATACCTCCATCCGCACTGGGTGTCTGCCAGGGTGTGGCTGTCTGTCTGACGTGTATAGGGGTGGGGAGTGGACGGCGTGGGGGGGGAGTGAAAGAGGGAGGGAGGAAGGAAGGAGAGAGGAAGGAAGGAGGGAGAGAGGAAGGAAGGAGGGAGAGAGGAAGGAAGGAAGGAGGGAGAGAGGAAGGAGGGAGAGAGGAAGGAGGGAGAGAGGAAGGAAGGAGGGAGAGAGGAAGGAAGGAAGGAGGGAGAGAGGAAGGAGGGAGAGAGGAAGGAAGGAAGGAAGGAGAGAGGAAGGAAGGAATGAAGGAGGGAGAGAGGAAGGAATGAAGGAGGGAGAGAGGAAGGAAGGAGGGAGAGAGGGAGAGAGGAAGGAAGGAGGGAGAGAGGAAGGAAGGAAGGAGGGAGAGAGGAAGGAAGGAAGGAGGGAGAGAGGAAGGAATGAAGGAAGGAGGGAGAGAGGAAGGAAGGAGGGAGAGAGGAAGGAAGGAAGGAGGCAGAGACGAAGGAAGGAAGGAGGGAGAGAGGAAGGAAGGAAGGAGGGAAGGAAGGAGGGAGAGAGGAAGGAATAGGAGTGAGGAAGGAAGGAAGGAAGGAAGGAAAGAGACAAAGAGGAAGGAAGGAAGGAAGGAAAGGAGGGAGAGAGGAAGAAGAGGGGAAGCAAGGGAGAACGAAGGAAGGAAGGAAGGAGGGTTCATGCTGACCTGGCATCGACAGCTGACCTGCCTGTGATGTGCAGAGTCATCCATACCTCCATCCGCACTGGGTGTCTGCCAGGGTGTGGCTGTCTGTCTGACGTGTATAGGGGTGGGGAGTGGACGGCGTGGGGGGGGAGTGAAAGAGGGAGGGAGGAAGGAAGGAGGGAGAGAGGAAGGAAGGAAGGAGGGACAGAGGAAGGAGGGAGGAAGGAAGGAAGGAGGGTTCATGCTGACCTGGCATCGACAGCTGACCTGCCTGTGATGTGCAGAGTCATCCATACCTCCATCCGCACTGGGTGTCTGCCAGGGTGTGGCTGTCTGTCTGACGTGTATAGGGGTGGGGAGTGGACGGCGTGTGTGTGTGTGGGGGGGGGGGGGACTGACGTCACTGAAAAAGGAGACAGAGAGAGAGAGAAAGAGAGAGAGAGACAGGGGGGGGGAGAAACGGGGAAGTGGAGGGGGTGGGGAGGGGGCAGAGAGAGAGAGCGAGAGAGACATCTTGCACTCACGCATACACGTATGTACACATAGAGAAGAGAGAAAGAGAGAGACAGGGAGAGACAGAGAGAGAGACAGACAGACAGACAGAGACAGAGAGAAACAAAGACAGAAAGAGAGAGACAGACATACAGCTTTCACGCATAGACGCACACACATAGAGAAGGGACAGACAGACAGACACACACACACACACACACAGACACACACACACACACACACACACACACACACACACACACACACACACACACACACAATACGCGTTGTTTAGTACTTTTTATGTTTTGCTTACATTACGTCTTGTCTATTCATAAATTCACTTATCTATTCCTTCCTTCCTTCCTTCATTCATTCATTTGTCTATTTATTCATTTGTTCATTTATTCATTTATCATTTTTTGTGTGTGTTGTCACAATCGATAGTTTATTATCGACTTGGACCACAAGAGAGAGAGAGGGACACACACACACACACACACACACACACACACACACACACACACACACACACACACACACACACAGAGAGAGAGAGAGAGAGAGAGAGAGAGAGAGAGAGAGAGAGAGAGAGAGAGAGAGAGAGAGAGAGAGAGAATAAATTTCAATTTTTTTTGAATAATAGAAATGTTTCATTTCAAGCAGGTGGAACAATTCAGTCAGTTTCATTTCATAATTATGTCATTGGAGAATTTCTTACTGGCAATGATGACCTCATAACAGACATAACCTGATGGGAGTAAAATTGATCAGTTGCTCTTGCTTTTTAATCGAAAGACTTTCAGACCTTGAAGAAGGGGAGAGACAGAGATACAGAGAGAGACAGACAGACAGAGACAGAGAGAAAGAGAGATTGAGACAGAGAGGAGACAGATAGAATTAGACAAAAACAGAGAGACAGAGAGAGACAGTGACAGAGAGAGCCAGAGAGAGACACACACACAGACAGCGAGACAGAGACAGGGCTTTTTGTTTTTTTGTTTTGTTTGTTTGTTTGTTTGTTTTTTTCGCTCATACGCGTCCCTCCCTGGGCTATTTATTAATAGCATTATGATAGCAAATGTCTGAACACAAAGTGAAAACAGAAAAAAAATAAATAAAAAATAAAACCACTCCCGAAAATAGAACAAGAGAGAGTGGTATTAAGTTAAATGTTGTCCGTCATCGATTTTATGTTGTGGGTTTTTGGGTGTGTGTGTGTGTGTGTGTGTGTGTGTGTGTGTGTGTGTGTGTGTGTTTCTTGGGGGTTTTTTTTGTTTGTTTTTTGTTTTTAGAAACGTCCCTTTCTATAGGACATGTCATTGGGAAAGAAAATTTCCTACGAAATGTGAACAGTTATGTCATTTCGTCTCCTGCAAATTTGATTCCTACGTTGTTGGTTTTTGTGTGTTTTGTTTTTGTTGTTTTTGTTTTGTTTTTTAACATCAGTTGTCATTTCTTACCACAGTTTAGTCCAAGCATACGCATACGGAAACGTATTCAACTTGTGTGTGTGTGTGTGTGTGTGTGTCTGTGTGTCTGTGTGTGTGTAAGTGCGCGCGCGCGCGCGTGTGTGTGTGTGTGTGTGAGAGAGAGAGAGAGTGGGTATGTGTGCGTGTGTGTGAATGTGTGTGTGCGCACGCGTGCACGAGTGTGTGTGTGTGTGTGTGTGTGTTGTGATGTTCTGCACATGTATTTATTCACACGATTAAGAAAACAAAACAAAACAACAACAACAACAACAAACAAATTAAATGAAAAACGTAACTCTCCTACACCCTTCACCCACAAAGACACTGCATGTCGAAAAGGTTTGAACCCCAACCTTTCCACCAGCCAAGACGTTTGGTATCGAACCAACCAACCAACCAACCAACGAACCACCTAACCAACCAACCAGCCAACCAACCAATTAACATTGCAATCAACTAGCCAGCCAAACATCTAACTAATGAACCAACCACTCGTCTTAATTAATGCTCCGCATTGCAAACGGAGAAGACACACGGACGCAGGTTAAACAACGCAAGGCACTAGACACCGCAACGGCTGGAGGAAAACCCAACAGCAACAATAACAACAACAACAACAAATGAATAAATAACCACCCCAGCTAATCCGCCGTTGTCATTAACAGATTAGGATTTCGGAAAGAACCCCCATTGTCGACACCACTTCCTGTTTCCATTCAGTACAGTAATCTGTTGATCGTGGATCGCGGGACAGAAGTAGTCAGTTTTCCTCTTCGCTTTGTTTCCGTTAGTTAGAACAGCAAGGGTCGTGATTTGAGGATGAGGATGATGATGATGATGATGATGATGTCGAGTCGCTTGTTCATTCCGTCCAACGTCTTTCCGCCGTCCGTCTTCCGTTCTGGAATATTCCAGTGCTGTCTGTAAGAGTCTCCGGAAAATAGGGTTCACAAAATTATAAAGACCGTTGTACATTTTTTTCTTCTTGTTTGGGGGTGGGGCAAATCAAATCAAATCAAATCCAATCAAAAACACTTTATCAATCCACATGGAAATTAAGTTGTGCAATCACAGGCTCGTTGTAAACACTAGCTATAAAATCATCATGCGCAACATAAGAAGAGATTAAAACTAGTCAAATAAGAATTCCCAATAGCTGACGATAGACTACCCCCCTCCCCCTCAGCACACACACATACTCATGTTGAGACAATAGGGTATTGCACAACAATATTTACAAATGAAAACATCCAACAAAAAAAGGAGTATATATTACTAAAAATGACATGCGCGCGCGCGCGCACACACACACACACACACACACACACACACACACACACACACACACGTTAAGACCATAAGGTATTATGCAACAATACATTAATAAAAACATCAAGGGAATAAATTGTATTTATAAGTAAAATGCACACACACACACACACACACACACACACACATGGGCAGGGGGGGGGGGGGTCGAGGGGGTTTGGGGAGGGTTGGTGGGGGAGGTGTTATGGTGAAATGATGCTGAATTTTTTTTTATAATAATGATAATAATGATAGTATTTATATAGCGCTAAATCTTGTGCAGAGACAAATATAAGCGCTTTCACACCAGTCATTCACACGCATGCACAACTCTAAAACTCAAAGAAACTGAAGACAAGGAAGAGGCAGGGAAGGGAGGCTATTTTAGGAAGAGGTGGGTTTTGAGGCCATACTTGAAAGAGCTGAGTGCGGAGACCTGACGAAGCGAAAGAGGAAGTTCATTCCAAATGCAAGGTCCAGAGACAGAGAAAGAACGGCGTCCAACAATGGAGTGTTTGAATCTGGGTATGCGTGAACAGAGCGGATCCGAAGCCGATCGTAGAGTGCGAGATGGAGTGCAGAAGTGACGGTAGTGGTGTATGCAGCCAGTGATATAAGCGATACTCATAACAGGAAGTGCTCTTCTGCACGTGCTCTCGTTTGTAGGGTGGGTATGGGTTATCGGAAACAACGATTCGGATACCGCCCCACTTCGAAGCGTTCTTAAACGGTTGTATTTCACAACTTAACGTCCGCTTCGACCTTTCCTTTTTCTAATACTTTGATAATAATTATCATTTTATTAGTATTACTAATATTATTACTACTACCTTTTTCTATATTATATTTATTATTTATTTATTTATTTATTTATTTATGCAAGCTTATCTATTATTTATTCCCCCGTTTTTTTTTTTTTTTGTTTTTTTTTTTTCGTGTTTTTTTTCAAGGCCTGACTAAGCGCGTTGGGTTACGCTGCTGGTCAGGCATCTGCTTGGCTTGGCAGATGTGGTGTAGCGTATATGGTTTTGTCCGAACGCAGTGACGCCTCCTTGAGCTACTGAAACTAATACTTTGATGAATATCCATGTCCAAGAACCAGTCAAACATCAGCTGTTTCTGACTGTTTCCGCGCTCTTTCTTCTCTTCGCGCACCACTGCCGACCAAAGTTAAAAACGTGCTCTCGAAATCCTAAAATCAATGAAAGCAAGTTGTAGGACTTTGACACAGTTTAAAATAGTTGATTTGATTGGATACGTTGAATGCGTATTACCAGTGCTGGGAGAATTTAAGAAAGTATATTGGTGACAGATCAGAGCGTCAGTTTTGACAGACATCTGCTAAATAGAGTCCTTTGCAATCAGACCACAGGATATTTTGATGTGAGTCTATTTGCGAACGATGCTGCACAGTTACTGAGCACTCTCAAAAGGGTGTGTTTGTGGGCGGTGTGGGGTGTGTGTGTGTTTAAATGTCGGCATATATGCTCAAAACCCACAATACAAGAGTCTGGCGCGGTGTTTCAATAATAATTTATGTCTGATGAGTTCAGGCCTTCTGTTTTAATTGTCAGCATGTACCCAAACCAATCGTTCGCAATTAGACTTGCCCGTTCGCATTTCCCCTCAGGCACCCTTGCTATTTGAGACGTCGACAAAACGTTGAAAAGAATGAGCAGACGAACTTTTCCTGGTGCAACCAGTCGGAGAAAGCCTTCGAAAACAAACGAACTACGTTTGACTATCCTACGACATGTTATCTTTACAGTACACACGTTGAGCTTGATGCTTCGACTGGATCGTTCGTAATTACCTATACCTACCCTCATCTACTGAAAAATCGTACCTTTTTTTCTGCTGAAATATCGATTTATGTTGTGTTGTGTTGTTTTTTTACACGTGTTCCCGAAATAGCCGTTGATGTTTGAAAGGGCCGCGGCTAGCGATACTTGTATACCTGGCATGATTTAAAGTAATCTCTCTCTCTCTCTCTCTCTCTCTCTCTCTCTCTCTCTCTATATATATATATATATATATATATATATAAACATATTATGAAAATATGCCTGCTTTTATGAAGCGGGTCGGATTGCATGAGGTGATCTTTGCAGCTGTAAGTTTGCGAAAGGGTTAAGAATGTTTCCTAAGTACATGGAATCTACCCACGGAATCGGGAAACATTCTTAATGACAAGCAAACTTTGCGCTGCCGAGTTCGTTCATGCAACCCCCCCCCCAAACCCCCCCACCCCCCACCCTCCCCCTGGTCCTTACAATTTTGTGAAGTGTGTAGATGGATGTGAGAGGGAGAGTGGATGAGAACTGGTCTGGAACGATAGACTATTTAGCTGGCTTAGAAGATAAGATAAGAATAACTTTATTATCTCCGACTGGAGAAATTTGGTCAGGTGCATTATCACAACATAGACAAGTAAACAACATGGGGACCATAACTGTAAAAGTCAACAACAGCTTTTACGAATATTACGAAGATACAAATGTAAAAAAAAATATCACATACACCGTTTCATACATATATCCACACACTGCAGGTAATAACAAGTATTCTTAATGTAATAACAGAAAGAATTAAGAAACATTATTTGAATATAATTATAAACATAGCCTACTATACTGCACATTGATTATAATAGATAAGATAAGAATAAAGATAAATTGCTGAAAACCGCAACCAGATAATCAGCACACATCCGCACCCACCCACCCCCGTACCCGCCCCACACACGCGGATTACTTGATTAACCAAGAGTAATAAACATATGTTCTCAAATAAAAGCATT
>NC_134878.1:4841167-4843667 GCF_041734735.1 Babylonia areolata | reverse complement strand
AGCCAGTCGCTCACAACACTTTTGACTTCATCGTCACTTTCAAACTTCGTGCCTCTCGTGAACGCTTTCAAGGGACCAAACAGGTGAAAGTCTGAAGGGGCAAGGTCTGGGCTGTAAGGGGGATGAGGGAGCAGTTCCCATCCCAGCTCGTTGATGGTCTGCACCGTTCGGGCTGCTGTGTGAGGCCTTGCATCTTTGGCACCCACCGGCAGCTGACCTTCGAGTAGCCAAGGTCATCATGGACAATTTTGTGTGCTGTCCCAACAGATAAGCTCAAAGTCCTTGCAATGTCATCCACTGTCACCCTTCTGTCAGACTGAATGAGGTCATTGACTGATTCGATCACCTCAGGAGACCTAACTTCTGTAGGCCTTCCAGGCCTGTCTTCATCCTCAACACTGCTCCGTCCTTCTTTAAACAATTTAGCCCACTTGTAGACATTTTTTCGGCTGAAACATGTGGCACCATACACAGTTGCATTCTCCTATGAATTTCAACTGGTTTGCACCCTTCAGCAACCAAAAACTTGATAACTGACCGCTGTTCAATCCTGGAGCATGCTTCTTGGTCGGCCATCTTTGTTAATCGCCAAAACTCTCAAAGTTTTTTTTTAATCTGCAAAACAAATTAAATCCATGTGAAAAAGAAGTAAAACAAAAAAACAAACAAAAAAAAGTCAGCTTCTATCTGTATTAGAAGTCCTTATACCGAAACATTCACCTTATTTATTGAATGACCCTCGTACTATCCAGAAATCTGCTCTCGGAGCTTTACAAAAACGCTTTTGTTAACATAAAACATTATACCTATGTTACATACACACACCAAAATGTGACTACACACACACACACACACACACACACACACACACACACACACACACACACACACACACACACACACACACACACACACACACACTGCATACATACATGTGTATCTAACAGCTACCCTAACACATACGCACATATAGGCAGGCACAAACTTACATAAACGCAGGCACACACAATACACATTCCTATACATGCATGTAGTTATGTACACATACATATGTATACACATACAGCACAGCTAACGCAAAGGAAGTGGAAGTTGATTTCAAGTTGTTCAGTACTTGGGTCTTTGGTTTTCGGTTGAAGGTTCCGTTGTTCTATAGGAGTGTGGTGGGGGGGGAGGGGGAGGTATAGGGGTGGGGTCGGGAGGATTGAGGAGGCGGGGGAGATCAAATGTGTGTGTGTGTGTGTGTGTGTGAGTGTGTGCGTGTGTGTGTGTGTGTGTGTGTGTGTGTGTGTGTGTGTGTGTGTGTGTGTGTGAGTGAGTGTGCGTGTGCGTGTGTGTGTGTGTGTGTGTGTGTGTGTGTGAGGGAGTATTTGTGTGTGTGTGTGCGTGTGTGTGAATGTATGTGGGTGAGTGTGTGTGGGTGAGTGTGTATGTGTGTGAGTATTTGTGTGTGCGTGTGTGTGAGTGTATGTGTGTGCGTGTGGGTGGGTGAGTGTGTATGTGTGTGAGTGTGTGTGTGTGTGTGTGTGTGTGTGAGTGTGTGTGTGGGTGAGTGTGTGTGTGCGTGTGTGTGTGAGTGTATGTGTGTGCGTGTGTTTGGGTGAGTGTGTATGTGTGTGAGTGTGTGTGTATATATGTGTGTGTGTGTGTGTGTGTGTGTGTGTGTGTGTGTGTGTGTGTGTGTGTGTGTGTGCGTGTGTGTGTGTGTGTGTGTGTGTGTGTGCGTGTGTGTGTGTGTGTGAGTGTGTGTGTGCGTGTGTGTGTGTGTGAGATGGTGGGTAGGGGGCAGGAGGGTGGCTTGACAGATTGGTTGAAATGGAAAAAAAATTGTCTCCTCTTGTGTGGAGTTGGTTGGAGACAGAAAGAAAGAGAGAGAGAGAGAGAGATGGGGAGGGGGAGAGAGACAGACAGACAGGTAGAGAGAAGGGAGAGACAGACAGATTGAGGAAGAAAAGAGATTCGGATTCGGATGGTTTATTCAAAAAAAGGCCTTAGCCCCCTTATGAAGGGGTGGTGTGTAAACTTATTTCGAAAACATTATGACATACAGTATATGATACAATAAAACAAAACAATACCTAGACTGGTAATCAGGAACAACTAAATGACCGGATTCTGAATGTTTTGTGTAGATAAGTTGCAAACTGTCTGACTTCTTCTTCACGACGTGACGTCATAATCAAAACTAGTTTAAACATAGAAGGCTGAGAGTAATATTTCTGGGGTATGCAATTATACCTTAGTTCACATAACTTTGGACAACAAAACATGAAATGCAATAAAAGAGAGAAAAAGAGAGAGAGGGTGGGGTGGGGAGAGATATGACGGAGAAAACGAGATCTGTCGGGCGCCTGTGGGCCAGAAGTTCATAAACATCGATTTTCTGTCACGTGGCTGTGGACAGCCTTGGGGTGGGGTGTGGGGGCTAGGGGGTGGGGTAGGGGGTGGGGTGGGGTGTAGGGATTCGTGATGCCAGCAACTCAGCAGAAGAGAGGGGTGA
>NC_134878.1:4828667-4831167 GCF_041734735.1 Babylonia areolata | reverse complement strand
CAGAAAGGAAACGAAACAAAGAAAAGAAAAAAGAGAAATAAGGGGTGCTCCGATGACTGCATTGCAACTGAGCACTCCCCCACCACCACTTTTTTCCTCCAACAACTAGAATTCCCATTTCAAAGAAATAAAGAATGGAGATGATGGACATAGGCGGAAGTGAGTTTGAGGAAGAGGAGGGTGGGGGGGGGGAGGGGTCAGGGGGAGGGTGCAGAGAGGGTGTGGTAGGGGTGGTGGTGGTGGGTGGGTGGGTGGGTTCTGCTTCATGTATAACTTTGAATGTTTGCCTCACCCTATGTGTCCCGCTCTACCGAGCTCAGCACGTGGGAAAGGTTAGTAGCTAGCTGGCTAGCAGGGCAGAGAAAATTGAAAGTAAACGCTGGCGCTATTAGATGTTTGGGGACACAACGGGAGGGGGGGCGGGGGGCGGGTCAGGACATTGACGTCCACAGCGTCGCTCCACCGTACCTGGGGCAAACATCGGCACTGGGGAGTGTGTGGGGGGCGGGGGGGGAGGAAGGGAGGGGGTTGTGGTGGTGAGGGGGGGGGGGTTGAAATTAACTTCCTCCACACACACCCCTCACCCCCCCCCCTCCATCTCCATCCCCCCCCACCCCCGCATCCGCCCCCTTTCCACCCAAGGATGTCATCACGGAAACAGCCGACTGAAAAATGGGATAGCCTTTAATGATCTCCCTACCCCCCCCCTCTCCCGTCCCCACACCCCGCCTCTCTCTCTCTCTCTCTCTCTCTCTGAGTGGTCATTGCATAAACACAATAAACGTGAATCACCACCACCGAAGTGACTCAGCAGCAGTGCAGGGTCTCCTCTGGTGTGTGGCCTCCTGGCGACCTAACGTCGATGGCTCTCTGTGGACTGCCGACGCTAGAACTGTGACGGACGAACCCGGGTGTGGCCGTGTATGATATGGGGGAATCTAAATGAGCGGCGTGGGAGTAATGCCACTGAAACGGTGCAGATGATGGGGCAGAAAAAAACACACCATAAAAACAAAAAACGTTAATCACGTGCTGGATTCATGTTTTTTTCTGTGTGTGTGTGTGTGTGTGTGTGTGTGTGTGTGTGTGTGTGTGTGTGTTCATTGCACACACAAAATAAATGAAAATCACGAGCTAGCCTTCACTGAAACGCCCTAGCCTCCCTCCACCCCCCCCCCCCCCCCCATCCCCCCCCCCCCCCCCCCCCCCCCCCCCACACACACACACACACCCAGCACCCTTGCTATTTTGCAGCTGAATTGAAGAATTCGTGTGGGGGAGTTCTTCTTCAACACTTGTCCTGGTTCTAACTTGTGTTGTATCATATTGTATTGGATTGTGTTGTGTTGTGTTGTATTGTATTGTATTGTATTGTATTGTATTGCATTGTATTGCAGTGTATTGCACTGTACTGTACTGTATTACACTGCATTGCACTGCATTGCATCGTATTGTTTTGTACTGTATTGCGTTACTGTTTTGCAACAACAGATGTCTCTGTGTAAACTTAGGGAAGCTCCTCTCCAGGGAGAGCGCGTCGTTACACTGACAGCGCCACCCATTTTTGTGTTGTTTTTCTTTCTGCCTGCTAATTTGATGTGTTTTCTTTTCGAAGTGGGTTTTTCTACCTAATTTTTTGGGCAGGGACAGCCCTTTATGTTGCCGTGCGTTCTTTTCCGTGCGCAAAGTGCATGCTGCACACGGGACCTCGGCTTATCGTCTCATCCAAATGACTAGCGTGTAGATGACTGCTCAAGGTCTAGTGGAGGTGGGAAAAATACTGTGGACTGTGGGATTCGAACCAGTGCGCTTTAATCTCTCTCGCTTCCAAGGCGGACGTTTTTAAAACTAGACCAACACTCCAAATTTCCCCCCTGAAGTCATTTTACACTGGCCTGGGATGGTCCCCACATCCATGGCGTAAGGGGGAGGTGGGGGGGGGGTGGGTGCAGACATAGATGTGGAAAGCGGGGTAGGTTCAGATCATTTGAGGATAGTCTGCATCGGGACCCGGAGTATGTCTGATTCTAGCCAAATGCTTTTTTTTTTTTTTTTTTTTTTTTTTTTGCTGCCCCATCATCTGCACCGTTTCAGTGGCATTACTCCCACGCCGCTCATTCAGATTCCCCCATACACGGCCACACCCTGGGTTCGTCCGTCGCAGTTCCAGCGTCGGCAGTCCACAGGGAACCATCGATGTTAGGTTTGCCAGGAGGCCACACACCAGAGGAGACCCTGCACTGCTGCTGAGTCACTTCGGTGGTGTTCAGTGGTGCCTGTTCTGTTTTAACGTACTTAGAACACCACCTACTAAGCCCCCTACTAACGACAATAATGGCTTAGTCGCGAAGCCAGACTGAGTGAGCGTCCCTCCCAGAGTGGAGACCGCCACCACGTCCCTCAAACAACAGCCCCCCATGTACCAGCCAAATGTTTGTCCCGGGGTAAAAAACAACAACAACAACAACAAAACATCAACCGGGGGCGGGAGGGGTGGGTG
>NC_134878.1:4808667-4823667 GCF_041734735.1 Babylonia areolata | reverse complement strand
AAAAGCTGAAGAGAATATTAATTTTTGATGGAGGGGAGGAGGGGGAGAAGAGGGGGGCGAGGGGGAAGGGGAAGGGGGTATACGTAAGAAGGCGCGAAGGGAGTTAGTGTGGAGAGTGGGGAAGAAAGAGAGAGAGAGAGGGGGGTGGGTGGGGGCAGTGCTTTTCGTTGGGTGTGGGGGAGTTCGGGGTGGTGGTGGCTTGCCACAGTTAAGTTACAATGAAGAAGAACGGAACAGAGATAAAGTGTTTTTTGTTTTGTTTTGTTTTGTTTTGTTTCGTTTCGTTCTTTCTCTGTCTCTGGACCTTGTGATTGGAATGAACTTCCTCTTTCGACTTCGTCAAGTCTCCACACTCAGCTCTTTCAAGTCTGGGCCTTAAAACCCACCTCTTCCCAAAATAGCCTCCCTCCCCCTACCTCTTCCTTGTCTTTAGTTTCGACAGTTTTTGAGTTGTGCATGCGTGTGAATGACTGGTGCGAAAGCGCTGTGATTTGTCTCTGCACAAGATTCAGCGCTATATAAATTCCATTATTATTATTATTATTAAAGGAGAATAAGAAAGTAAGACAGGAAGGAAGAACGGGGGTGGGAGTGGGTGTGTGGGGGTGAGGGGGTGTGGGGGGGAGGGAGGCAGAGACTAAGAGACTGGAAGATAGTATGAGAGAGGGAGACAGAGACATAGATACAGTGGAGAGGAAAGAAGAAAAGCAATACCACCGAAGTGACTCAGCAGCAGTGCAGGGTCTCCTCTGGTGTGTGGCCTCCTGGCGACCTAACATCGATGGTTCCCTGTGGACTGCCGACGCTGGAACTGCGACGGACGAACCCGGGTGTGGCTGTGTATGGGGGAATCTAAAAAATTAATGAGCGGCGTGGGAGTAATGCCACTGAAACGGTGCAGATGATGGGGCAGCAAAAAAAAAAAAAGAAAAAAAGAAGAAAAAAAGAAAAGCAATATTGGAAGAAAAAAAAAGAAAGGGGAAAAAATTGAACAGAATGAATACATAAAAGATAGATAGAAAGAAAGAAAGAAAGAAAGAAAGAAACCAAGTTTCGCTCATCTTTTAATCTCCAGTCCTTGACCTTCTTACATGTGTCACCTTCTTGCTTAATGGAGAGGACAAGGAAAAAGAAGGGGGTGGTGTGGAGAATGGGGAAGAGAGGGGGGTGGGGGTAGTGCTCTTCGTTGGGTGTGTGGAGTTCGGGGTGGGGGCTTGCCACAGTAAAGTTACAATGAAGAGAGAGAGAGAGAGAGAGAGAGAGAGAGAGAGAGAGAGAGAGAGAGAGAGAGTAAGAAAGAAAGAAAGAAAGAAACCAAGTTTCGCTCATCTTTTAATCTCCAGTCCTTGACCTTCTTACATGTGTCACCTTCTTGCTTAATGGAGAGGACAAGGAAAAAGAAGGGGGTGGTGTGGAGAATGGGGAAGAGAGGGGGGGTGGGGGTAGTGCTCTTCGTTGGGTGTGGGAGTTCGGGGTGGTGACTTGCCACAGTAAAGTTACAATGAAGAGAGAGAGAGAGAGAGAGAGAGAGAGAGAGAGAGAGAGAGAGAGAGAGAGAGAGAGAGAGAGTAAGAAAGAAAGAAAGGAAGGAACGGAGATAAAGTGTTTTTTTGTTTTGTTTTGTTTTGTTTCGTTCTTTCTCTGTCTCTGGACCCTGCGATTGGAATGAACTTCCTCTTTCGACTTCGTCAAGTCTCCACACTCAGCTCTTTCAAGTCTGGGCCTTAAAACCCACCTCTTTCCCAAAATAGCCTCCCTCCCCCTACCTCTTCCTTGTCTTTAGTTTCTACAGTTTTAGAGTTGTGCATGCGTGTGAATGACTGGTGCGAAAGCGCTTTGAGTTGTCTCTGCACAAGATTCAACGCTATATAAATACCATTATTATTATTATTATTATTAAAGGTTAATAAGAAAGAAAGACAGGAAGGAAGAACAGGGGTGGGGGTGAGGGTGTGTGTGTGTGGGGGGGGAAGGGAGGCAGAGACTGAGAAACTGGAAGATAGTATGAGAGAGGGAGACAGAGACATAGATACAGTGGAGAGGAAAGAAGAAGAGCAATATTGGAAGAAAAAAAAGAAGGGGGAAAAAATTGAACAGAATGAATACATGAAAGATAGATAGAAAGAAAGAAAGAAAGAAACCAAGTTTCGCACATCTTTTAATCTCCAGCCCTTGACCTTCTTACGTCTTTCGCCCTCTCTGTCTCTCTCTCGCTCTCTGTCTCTGTCTCTCTCTCTGTGTCACCTTCTTGCGTAATGGAGAGACACAAGAAAAAAAGAAGGGGGAGGGGGGTGGAGAAAGAAAGAAGAAAGAAAAAGGCTGAAAGTCTTAAGCAAAATGATAAGAAGCAAACGAAAGAAAGAGAAGAAGAAAAAAAAACGAACTTTGGGCGTGGGGGTGGATCTCACACGTGTTTCAATCTCAACTCCATTTTGTCTCTCCTTAATTTTATACCGGGGAGGACAAGATTTCAAATGAAAAAAAAAAGATTAAAAAAAAAAAAAAAGAAGGAATAGAAAGCAGAAGGAAAAAACGAGAAAGAAACTGTCTGTCTGTCTGTCCGTCTGTTTGTCTCTGTTGTGTTCTCTCTCTCTCTCTCTCTCTCTCTCTCTCTCTCTCTCTCTCTCTCTCTCTCTCTCTCTTTTTCTGTGTGTGTGTGTGTGTGTGTGTGTGTGTGTGTGTGTGTGTGTGCGCGCGCGTGTGCGTATCTGCGTGTGCGCGCGCAGATATATATATATATATATATATATATATATGTGTGTGTGTGTGTGTGTGTGTGTGTGTGTGCGTGTCTGTGTGACAGAGAACTGGAATTGGAATGGTTTATTCACAATCAGGCCACAGCCTCGAGTGAAGGCGGTATACGTAAACATAATACAACTCACCTGCGCTGGGCAGACCATGTAGTTCGCATGCCAGACCACCGGCTCCCTAAGAAACTGCTGTACGGTGAGCTCCAACATGGCAAGCGCTCCCATGGAGGCCAAACGAAGCGCTTCAAAGACACTCTGAAAGCTTCTCTGAAGGCCTCCAACTTCAGCCACGACACATGGGAGCTGAATGCAATGGACAGACCAAAGTGGCGTTCAGCTGTCCACAAAGGCGCCAAATCCTGTGAGGCCAACAGAATCGCTGGCCAGGAAAAGCAGTGCCAGCAAGTCCCCGACAGTCGCCACCATCCCCTGTCCACACTGCGTCAGAACCTTCCGGGCGCGGATTGGCCTGACCAGTCCACTGCGCACCCACAGAGCCCAGCCCATCCACCACCGGGATGACTAGATGGTCCTCGTCGATCCCGACGGACGAACCACCACAACTCACCTAAAATGCATAAACAAATAAGCATTAATATAGACAACAAAACGTACAGTATATCCGTGTAAATACATAGGCAACAAAAAAGTACATCATAACTGTTTCACGAAGTAACAATTTCTCTTATTTGTGTGACAGAGAACAAAAACAAGAACAAAACTTTAATCTCCAGGCCTCCGGCCCCTAGAAAGAGGTCAAAAGTGCACAATATGGTAATCACTCAGCCACAACAAAATGTAAAATACGTACTAACTTAAACCTGTAGAACAAAAGTGCTTCTTGTGCATAGTAATTTAATTCTAACTTTCATCATTGTTGTCACAGAATTCCTGTCGTATCTTCAGGGCATTAAATATATAAATGCAGAGACAGAGAGAGAGAGACAGAGAGAGAGGAAGACAGAAATAGATACAAAAAGTTGAACACACGTTTTCTTCTTTTCGTAGCTTTGACATGCAGATGGCAGCAACGGGTAGAGATTTGTCTCCACTAACGCGACAAATTAGGCTTTGCTGACATTTTGTACTCCACACTTAAGACTGCCACTTGGTGCGCTGTTTGCTGTTACGAAGCGAATGTAACAATAACCTTTCAGCATAGCACTGCGTCAATGTTCTCTTCAGCCAATGATCCACGTAATTAGTGTAACTACGTATGTGTGTGTGTGTGCTGTGTGTGTGTGTGTGTGTGTGTGTGTGTGTGTGTGTACATATATATATAGAGAGAGATATATATATGCCTGCTCAAACATACGATTTAATGGGGGGAAAAAAGAAATAACACGTTGGATTTTCTTCAGGTGTCTAAATATAGAAAACGAACAGCTTCAGAAAATGAACGACGAAAGAGTTAAAAGCGTTTAAGATTGTATGCTGAGAATGTTGCGTTCTAAAATAGTTGGCGGCGAAAGGGTTAAAGTAAGAACTGACGTCTTTTATTGTTTTTTGACATTCTGACTGAGAAAAGTTTGGAAAAGTCGATTAAACTTTAAATCACTTGAAGACACTTGAGGATATTTTGGCCGTCTCTTTTTTTTTTTTTCTTTCTTTTTCATCTGATTTAGTTTCGATGAAACACTTGAGAGGATTCGAATTCCGAAATGTTTAGATCGATATGACATAGAAGATGAATAAGTTGGAATAATAATTTTTAAAAAAAAAAGAGAGGTGGTTTGAGAGAGAGAGAGAGAGAGAAACGAAACGAAACGAAACGAATTTTTATTTCACGAGGGTAGTGGAGTAAGCACAGCTGCTTTTTTTTACCTCCAGCCCTCAAGGGCAAAAAAAGAAGGAAAAGTGGGAAAAAAAGAAAGAAGAAGAAAAAAAGCAAAAAAAAAAAGCACACACAGACACACACACAGACACACACACAGACACACACACACACACACACACACACACACACACACACACACACACACACACACACACATATTACACATGAACATAAAACACATGTACACAACCTAAGTACGACGCAACGACACATATTATCATTGAAAAGAGAGAGAGAGAGAGAGAGAGAGAGAGAGAGAGAGAGTGTGTGTGTGTGTGCGTGTGTGTGTGTGTGTGTGATAGAGAGACAGAAAGGCAGACAGTCAGATAGAAAAAAAACAAAAAAAACAAAAAAAACTGTGGCCCATTAGCGAAGCATCTTGGAATAGAAATGCCCTCTTCCGGATTATCACGGAAATAGATTGGACAAGATGGACGCGGAGAGGCAAAGAGGACAATTGAATGCATCGAGACGTACATAATACAAATGCGGTTATTTTTTTATTTTTATTTTATTTTATATTTATTCGTGTGTGTGTGTGTGTGTTTTGTGTGTGTGTGCGTGTGTGTGCTGTGTGGTGTGTGTGTGTGTGTGTGTGTGTGTGTGTGTGTGTGTGTGTGTGTGTGTGTGTGTGTGTGTGTGAGTGTGTGTGTGTTAACATTGGTGTAATATCATTTCTTTGTATTTGTCTCTCTCGATATCTTTGTTGTTGTTGTTGTTGAAATTTGGGAGTGGGGGAGGGGAATGGGGGTAAAAGGTACAACCACTTTTTTTTTCATCTTCTTCGTTTGTGAGCTGCATGCAACTCCCACGTTCACTCGTATGTACACGAGTGGGCTTTTACGTATATGACCGTTTTTACCCCGCCATGTAGGCAGCCATACCCTGTTTTCATGGTTGGACAACAAACAAAAAGTAAAGATGGCACCGCAATGTGGCGTTATAGAGTACAGGTTTGCAGAGGACAGTGTGCAGTGCAGTACAGTTCAGTGCAGTTCAGTGCAGTACAGAACAGTACAGTGCAGTGTAGTACAGAACAGTACAGTGCAGTACAGAACAGTACAGTACAGTGTAGTACAGAACAGTACAGTTCAGTGTAGTACAGAACAGTACAGTGCAGTGCAGTACAGAACAGTACAGTGCAGTGTAGTACAGAACAGTACAGTGCAGTGTAGTACGATGCAGTGCAGTATAGTGCAGTACAGTACAATACAGTATAGTGCAGTGCAGTGCAGTATAGTGCAGTACAGTACAATACAGTACAGTACAATGCAATGCAGTATGGTGGTGTGTCCATCGAGATCGATGATGACCATCGTTGTCATCCAGATGGGGGATGGGGGAGGGTGGTGGTGGGGTGGGGGGAAGGATGCTCATGAGTCTATCTGTGAGTGCGCAGATGGCTGAATAGTCCAATCTGCGCACGAAATGTTCGCTGACAGTTGGGGCAGACAAAGACAGGCATATCATTGTCAGGGAGCTTGTTTGCCCGTGACTTTCTGGCCTGCCTCTTCTGAACAGCTGCAGCAGTCCTGTTGGCCTCGCACAACTTGGCGCCTTTGTGCACAGCAGCGCGCCATTTGTTACGGTCCACTGCAGATTCCTCCCAGGAGTCAGGGTTGATATCAAACGCTTTCAGAGAGACCTTCAGAGTATCTCTGAAGCGCTTCTTCTGACCTCCGTGTGATCTCTTCCCTTGTTGCAGCTCGCCATAGAAGAGCCTTTTGGGCAGCCGATGGTCTGGCATGCGCGCCACGTGTCCAGCCCAGCGAAGCTGGGACTGCATCAGGATGGTGAAGATGCTGGGAAGGGTGGCTTTTGCGAGCACCTCTGTGTCTGGGGTCCTGTCTTGCCACTTGATGTTCAGTAGCTTCCTGAGGCATGTTGTGTGGAAGTGGTTCAGCTTCTTGGCATGTCGTTGGTACACTGTCCAAGTTTCGCAGCCGTACAGTAGTGTGGGGAGAACTACTGCTCTGTAGACCTTTAGCTTGGTCTCAAGACTAATGCCTCTTCTGTTCCAGACATTTGCATTGAGTCTGCCAAAAGTTGCACTTGCTCTTGCAATCCTGACATTCACTTCATCGTCGATGGTCGCATTTCGTGACAGTGTGCTGCCAAGGTATGTGAACCGCTCCACCGCACTGAGTCTCTGACCGTTGACTGTGATGTTGGGCTCAACGTAGGGTTTCCCTGGGGCTGGCTGATGGAGAACTTCAGTTTTCCTCGTGCTGATGGTAAGGCCGAAGTTCCTGCTGGCAGTGGCAAACTTGTTGACGCTGAGTTGCATGTCAGCTTCAGATCCAGCGTTGAGGGCACAGTCATCAGCAAACAAAAAGTCTCTGATGATGTCTGTCATGACCTTCGTTTTTGCTTGAAGCCTTCTGAGGTTAAACAGCTTGCCATCTGTTCGGTACTTTAGGCCAATTCCAACATCGCCATCTCTGAAGGCATCAGTAAGCATTGCAGAGAACATGAGGCTGAACAGCGTTGGAGCCAGGACGCAGCCTTGCTTGACACCATTTGTGACAGGAAAAGGAGCAGATGTTTCACCATTGTCCTGGACTCGAGCCTGCATGCCTTCATGGAATTGGCTGACCAAGGAAATAAATTTCCGAGGGCATCCGTACTTGGCCATGATCTTCCACAGTCCCTCTCTACTCACGGTGTCAAAGGCCTTAGTGAGGTCGACATAGGTGGAGAACAGATCAGCATTTTGCTCCTGACATTTCTCTTGCAGCTGCCTTGCAGCAAACACCATGTCGGTGGTTCCGCGCTCTTTCCGGAATCCACATTGGCTCTCAGGCAAATGACCTTGGTCAAGGTGTGCTGTGAGGCGGTTTAGTAGGATCCTGGCAAGTATCTTGCCTGCGATGGAGAGCAGGGAAATGCCCCGATGGTTATCACAGGCTTGCCGGTTCCCCTTTCGCTTGTACAAGTGAATGATAGATGCATCTTTGAAATCCTGGGGGATCGTCTCTTCTTTCCACATGAGTGAGTACAGCTGATGAAGCTTCTCAGTCAGCACAGTGCCTCCATCCTTGTAGACCTCTGCTGGTATGGAGTCTGAGCCAGGTGCTTTGCCACTGGATAGCAGATGGATTGCTTTCTGGGTCTCAAGAAGTGTTGGTGGATCGTCCAGTGCTTCGTTGGTGGGGACTTGTGGGAGACGGTCTATGGCTTCATCATTTATGGAGGAAGGGCGATTTAAGACACTGTTGAAGTGCTCAGCCCATCGTTCGAGAATGTTCTCCTTCTCGGTGATCAAGGTATTCCCATCTGCACTGAGGAGGGGGGATGATCCTGAGGATGTGGGGCCGTAGACTTCTTTTAAGGCATCATAGAACCTCTTCATATCGTGCCTGTCAGCATATCCCTGGATCTCATCAGCTTTGTCACTCAGCCACTTATCCTGCATCTGGCGTAACTTTTGCTGAACAGTCCTGCGGATGGCATTGTACGCATCCTTTTTTGATGTGGACTTTGGGTTGCTCAGGTGGGCTTGATGCAGACGGCGTTTCTCATCCAGAAGCTGCTTGATTTCATCACAGTTTTCATCAAACCAGTCTTTGTGCTTTCTGATCATGGGTCCCAGGGTCTCTGAAGCTGTACTATAGATCAGCTCACGCAGGGTCCTCCAGTCAGACTCCACATTCTGGTTGTTCAGAGAGGCGGATTCCAGACGATCTTCCAGCAGCTCCACAAAGGACTGTTTGATGGTGATGTTTTTCAGCTTAGCGATGTTGAGCCGTTTTGGAGCCTTCTGGCCTTGGGGGCGTCTCTTTGGCTGGATTCGAATATTCAGCTTCGAGACTACAAGGCGATGGTCTGTCCAACACTCGGCGCCGCACATGGTCTTTGTTACACGTACATCTTGCCTATCCCTTTTCCTGACGATGACATAATCGATGAGATGCCAATGCTTTGAGCGAGGGTGCATCCATGACGTCCTGTTACGGGTAGGGAGGCAGAAAACTGTGTTGGTTATCAGCAGTTCGTGCTCTGCACATGTCTGAAGCAAAAGCAATCCATTTGGGTTGCAGTGGCCCACACCGTGCTTTCCAATCACTCCATCCCAGGAGATGTAGTCAGAGCCAACTCTAGCATTGAAGTCCCCAAGAATGATGAGCTTGTCTGCTTTAGGGATGGCAGCAATGACAGAGTGAAGGTCCTCGTAGAACTTCGCCTTCACTTCATCCGGGTTGGTCATGGTTGGGGCGTAGGCACTGACAATGGTGAGGTGCTTCTGGCCAGATGCCAGTGGGAGTTTCATGGTCATAAGCCTATCGTTGACTCCCTTTGGGATTCGAGCTAGCTTGCTGACAAGTGCTGTTTTTACTGCAAAACCAACACCAGCCTCACGTCGCTCTTTGCTTCCTCGTCCACTCCAGAAGAAGGTGTAACCAGATCCCCGTTCACAGAGCTCGCCTTCGCCTGCAAGCCGAGTCTCACTCAAGGCTGCGATGTCGATATTGTATCTGGCGAGTTCGGATGCAACTAGTGCTGTTCTCCTTTGGGGTCTGTCTGCGTTATCTCTGTCCAGGAGAGTCCTTATGTTCCAAGCACCAATGGTGAGAGGAACGATCCTTGTTTTTTTCTTTTCTTTCTCTTTGTTTCGACCGCTGATGTAGGGTCCCCGCCAGCCGCGGTATGCTGGCCAGGGTGATATGGAGCAGGCAATTTTTAGGGCACCTTTTCTAGCCCCTTCCTCATGCCAGGGAGGTGAGCAGTGCATTCCTAAAGAGGGCTGCTCAGACGCTCAGACGGCTGCCGAGCTCCATCGCTGCTCCTGTCGACGAAGAACGACCCTATGGCCTGAGCCGCCTGCGTGCAGGTCTGCGGCTGCGACTGCCAGTGTACCCACACCTGTCGTTTCGTCGCTCGCCTGTCGCCACAGGACTTGGGGGTGATGAAATGATGAAGGATGAAAGGTCATTTAGGATGACTGATGACTTGCGCGATGAGTTTGTTTAAAGTGAAGAGGAGTTGCGCAACGTCGACCTCACTCTCTCGTCCGGGTCCACCAATTTCCAGTGGCAAGACTAAGTCGAGACGACTGGAGGATGAGCACGGATGCAGTGGATGACCAAGATATCCTTTCGGTGTCTCATCTTGCTCTCTGCACTCCACAGTGCGTTGCTGTAACCGCCTTCCTCTCCGTTGAACCGATAGGTTTCTTCCGCAGATTCTGCCGGATCCAGACTTCGCATGCATGGGTAGACACACCCCGGGGGCCAACTGCGTGTGGCATGCACACAGCACGGTGGAGCTAGATGGCCGTCGGTGGCTCTCCTGAGCCAACGCCCTTTTATGGATCTCCATAAGGGTGTCTAGCCACCCGCCTCACCAGTCCCAGAAGGGAGTGGTGGGAGTGCCGGTTTAGTCGTCGGCAACCCGACCCTGAACAGGTTGTACTGGATTACAGGTTACCAGTAGCAGATCTAATGACCTGACCTGACATGCTATAGTGCAGTACAGTACAGTACAATACAGTACAGTTAAGTGCAGTGCAGTTCAGTGCAGTACAGTTCAGTGCAGTGCAGTACAGAACAGTACAGTGCAGTGTAGTACGATGCAGTGCAGTATAGTGCAGTACAGTTCAGTTCAGTGCAGTGCAGTGCAGTACAGAACAGTACAGAACAGTACAGTGCAGTGTAGTACGATGCAGTGCAGTATAGTGCAGTACAGTACAATACAGAATAGTGCAATGCAGTGCAGTATAGTGCAGTACAGTACAATACAGAATAGTGCAATGCAGTGCAGTATAGTGCAGTACAGTACAATACAGTATAGTACAATACAGTACAGTACAGTACAGTTAAGTGCAGTACAGTTAAGTGCAGTGCAGTTCAGTGCAGTACAGTTCAGTGCAGTGCAGTACAGAACAGTACAGTGCAGTGTAGTACGATGCAGTGCAGTATAGTGCAGTACAGTTCAGTTCAGTGCAGTGCAGTGCAGTACAGAACAGTACAGAACAGTACAGTGCAGTGTAGTACGATGCAGTGCAGTATAGTGCAGTACAGTACAATACAGAATAGTGCAATGCAGTGCAGTATAGTGCAGTACAGTACAATACAGAATAGTGCAATGCAGTGCAGTATAGTGCAGTACAGTACAATACAGTATAGTGCAGTGCAGTGCAGTGCAGTACAGTACAGTTAAGTGCAGTGCAGTTCAGTGCAGTACAGTTCAGTGCAGTGCAGTGCAGTTCAGTGCAGTACAGTTCAGTATAGTAAGTTCAGTACAGTGCAGTACAGTGCAGTGCAGTACAGTTCAGTACAGTGCAGTGCAGTGCAGTACAATACAGTTCAATACATTGCAGTGCTGTACAATACAGTTCAACAGTTCAGTACAGTACAGAACAGTGCAGTACAATACAGTTCAGTACAGTACAGAACAGTGCAGTACAATACAGTTCAGTACAGTACAGAACAGTGCAGTACAATACAGTTCAGTACAATACAGAACAGTGCAGTACAATACAGTTCAGTGCAATACAGAACAGTTCAGTACAATACAGTTCAGTACGGTACAGAACAGTGCAGTACAATACAGTTCAGTACAATACAGAACAGTGCAGTACAATACAGTTCAGTACAATACAGAACAGTGCAGTACAATACAGTTCAGTACAATACAGAACAGTGCAGTACAATACAGTTCAGTACAATACAGAACAGTGCAGTACAATACAGTTCAGTACAGTACAGAACAGTGCAGTACAATACAGTTCAGTACAATACAGAACAGTGCAGTACAATACAGTTCAGTACAGTACAGAACAGTGCAGTACAATACAGTTCAGTACAATACAGAACAGTGCAGTACAATACAGTTCAGTACAGTACAGAACAGTGCAGTACAATACAGTTCAGTACAATACAGAAGAGTGCAGTACAATACAGTTCAGTACAGTACAGAACAGTGCAGTACAATACAGTTCAGTACAATACAGAACAGTGCAGTACAATACAGTTCAGTACAGTACAGAACAGTGCAGTACAATACAGTTCAGTACAGTACAGAACAGTGCAGTACAATACAGTTCAGTACAGTACAGAACAGTGCAGTACAATACAGTTCAGTACAGTACAGAACAGTGCAGTACAGAACAGTGCAGTACAATACAGTTCAGTACAGTACAGAACAGTGCAGTACAATACAGTTCAGTACAATACAGAACAGTGCAGTACAATACAGAACAGTGCAGTACAATACAGAACAGTTCAGTACAATACAGTTCAGTACAGTACAGAACAGTGCAGTACAATACAGTTCAGTACAATACAGAACAGTGCAGTACAGAACAGTGCAGTACAATACAGTTCAGTACAGTACAGAACAGTGCAGTACAATACAGTTCAGTACAGTACAGAACAGTGCAGTACAATACAGTTCAGTACAATACAGTTCAGTACAGTGCATTGCAGTACAATACAGAACAGTTCAGTACAGTACAGAACAGTGCAGTACAATACAGAACAGTGCAGTACAATACAGTTCAGTACAATACAGAACAGTGCAGTACAATACAGAACAGTGCAGTACAATACAGAACAGTGCAGTACAATACAGTTCAGTACAATACAGAACAGTGCAGTACAATACAGAACAGTGCAGTACAATACAGTTCAGTACAATACAGTTCAGTACAGTACAGAACAGTGCAGTACAATACAGTTCAGTACAGTACAGAACAGTGCAGTACAATACAGAACAGTGCAGTACAATACAGTTCAGTACAGTACAGAACAGTGCAGTACAATACAGTTCAGTACAGTACAGAACAGTGCAGTACAATACAGTTCAGTACAATACAGTTCAGTACAGTACAGAACAGTTCAGTACAGTACAGAACAGTGCAGTACAATACAGAACAGTGCAGTACAATACAGTTCAATACAGTACAGAACAGTGCAGTACAATACAGTTCAATACAGTGCATTGCAGTACAGTACAGTGCGGTACAGTACAATACACTTCAGTGCAGTACAGTACAATACACTTCAGTGCATTACAGTACAATACACTTCAGTGCAGTACAGCATAATACAGTTCAGTCCAGTACAGTACAATACACTTCAGTGCAGTACAGTACAATACACTTCAGTGCAGTACAGTACAATACACTTCAGTGCAGTACAGCATAATACAGTTCAGTGCAGTACAGTACAATACACTTCAGTGCAGTACAGCATAATACAGTTCAGTGCAGTACAGTACAATACACTTCAGTGCAGTACAGTACAATACACTTCAGTGCAGTACAGTACAATACACTTCAGTGCAGTACAGCATAATACAGTTCAGTGCGGTACAGTACAATACACTTCAGTGCAGTACAGTACAATACACTTCAGTGCATTACAGTACAATACACTTCAGTGCAGTACAGCATAATACAGTTCAGTACAGTTCAGAACAGTGCAGTGCAGTACAATACAGTTCAATACAGTGCATTGCAGAACAATACAGTTTACAGCACTCTACGGTCTACCAGCACGAAATAATACAATTAAACACAATACAATCAAACCCAATGTAATCAAAGTAAAACTCCCTCAGTACAATTCAATTTTGATGCAACGCAGTGCAATGCAAATGCAATTCAGTCCGATGCATTGCAATGTAGCAACCCAACCCGATGCATCGCGACGCGACCCAACCCAACCCAACACAACAACAACAACAACATCAACATCACAGCATACCGTTCATCGAAGCAGAATTATGAGCCGAAAATGCGTATTCTCGACCCAGAGATGATAATATGCAGCAGTGTTCGCGTGAGTTGGGCTCTTTTATTTTATTCCGAAGACGTATGTGACTGCACGCGGCATGTTTATTAGGGCTTACTCCGATCGAGTCTGGTCTGGTGGATTGAAAAAGAAAACCATGGTATGAATACGTCTGTTCGTAATAGTTTTTTTTTCTTCTTCTTCTCCTTCTTCTGCTCCTCCTCCTCCTTCCTCTTCTCCTCCTCCTCCTCCTCATCCTTCCTCTTCTTCTTCTTCTCCTTCTCCTCCTCCCCCTCCTTCTTCTTCTTCTTCTTCTTCTTCTTCTTCTTCTTCTCCTCCTCCTCGTCCTCCTCCTCCTTCTCCTCCTCCTCCTCCTCCTCCTCCTCCTCCTCCTTCTTCTTCTTCTTCTTCTCCTCCTCCTCCTCTTCCTCCTCCTCCTCCTCCGTTGTCTTCTTCTTCTTCTCCTCCTCCTCGTCCTCCTCCTCCTCCTCCTTCTTCTTCTGCTCCTCCTCCCCCTCCAAAGCCTCTTCTTCTTCTTCTTCTTCTTCTTCTCTTTCTTCTTAGTCGTCGTCGTCTTCTCCTGGTCTTCTCCTATTGTTTTTTGTCCTCTCATTTCTCTTCTTCTTGTCTGTTATCATCTTCTTTTTTTTTCTCTTTTTTTCTCAAGGCCTGACTGAGCGCGTTGGGTTACGCTGCTGGTCGGGCATCTGCTTGGCAGATGTGGTGTAGCGTATAATTATTATGGATTTGTCCGAACGCAGTGACGCCTCCTTGAGCTACTGAAAACTGAAAACTGAAACTATCATCTTTGTTTATGTATCCCCCCTCGTTTCTGTTTCTGCTGCTTGTGTTATTGTGTAGTGTTTGATGTTATTATTGTGGCTACTTGTTGTTGCTGTCTTTGGTCTATGTATCATTCTGGTCCTAGCTCCCTTTTTTTTAAATACTTTTTTTCGTCTTCGTGTAAAATGTAATGAGTTGTTATTGTTATTGTTGCTGTTGTTTGAGGGGGCGGGGGGGGGGGGGGGGGGGAGAGGGGGGGGGGGAGGAAGCTTGTTGCGATCAGAGAAGGAGGAAATGTGGTTAGAGATTGAAGGAGATGGACAGCGTTTCATTCTTCTTTTATTTATTTATTTATTTATTTATGTTTTACTTTACTGAGAGAAAAGAAAATGAATGTATTAAAGTCTCGCCAGATTTAGATCGAGAACGATTAGGCTGAATGCTTATAAAAAAAGTGGTTTCAAACTGGACCCTCGTTACTCTCCCCTTGTCCGATGTGCGGTCATTTAAGGGAGGATGAGTTACATTTTTTGTTTAGTTGTAAAGCTTATGACGATATTCGAGAAAAAAATTGTTGTATTTAAAACAAATTTAGCAAAGAATGAAGATATTTATGGAGTGCTTAATCTAAATCAGGAAACTTCACTACAGTCACTTGCAAAATGTATTGCCGAAGCGAATAACATGCGACGAAAAAAAAAACAATAATAAAATAGTATCAGGTGTTGTTCATTGTGAAAATTGAAATATGTGTTGTCATTCTCATATGGAAAAATATGTTATGCATTTATATTTGTTTTTTGTTTTTTGTTTTTGTTTTTCTCTCTACATCACATGACTTTGAATGAATGGTCGAACTGCACTTAGTTGTACAAATTGATATCGTTTTGGT
>NC_134878.1:4788667-4791167 GCF_041734735.1 Babylonia areolata | reverse complement strand
GGGATGGAGGAAGCCCCTGGGAATCGGGTAGTGGGGACGGGTGGGATGGAGGGACCCCTTGGAAATCGGGTGGTGGGGACGGGTGGGATGGAGGGACCCCTTGGAAATCGGGTGGTGGGGACGGGTGGGGTGCAGGAAGCCCCTGGGAATCTGGTGGTGGGGACGGGTGGAGTGGAGGGTGCCCCTGGGAATCGGGTGTTCTGGACGGGTGGGGTGGAGGGAGGCCCTGGGAATCGGGTGGTGGGGACGGGTGGTGGGGAATCGGGTGGTGGGGACGGGTAGGGTGGAGGGAGGACCTGGGAATCGGGTGGTGGGGACGGGTGGTGGGGAATCGGGTGGTGGGGACGGGTGGGGTGGAGGGGGCCCCTGGGAATCGGGTGGTGGGGACGGGTGGGATGGATGGTGCCCCTGGGAATCGGGTGGTGGGGACGGGTAGGATGGAGGGTGCTCCTAGGAATCGGGTGGTGCGGACGGGTGGGGTGGATGGTGCCCCTGGGAATCGGGTGGAGGTGGGGACGGGTGTGGTGGAGGGAGCTCCTTGGAAATCGGGTGGTGGGGACGGGTGGGGTGGAGGGTGCCCCTAGGAATAGGGTGGTTGGGACGGGTGGGGTGGAGGAAGCCCCTAGGAATCGGGTGGTGGGGACGGATGGGGTGGAGGAAGCCCCTGGGAATCGGGTGGTGGGGACGGATGGGGTGGAGGGAGGCCCTGGGAATCGGGTGTTCTGGACGGGTGGGATGGAGGGTGTCTCGGGAAATCGGGTGGTGGGGGTGGGTGGGATGGAGGGTGCCTCTGGGAATCGGGTGTTCTGGACGGGTGGGATGGAGGACGCCCGTGGGAATAGAGTGGTGGGGACGGGTGGGATGGAGGAAGCCCCTGAGAATAGAGTGGTGGGGACGGGTGGGGTGGAGGAAGCCCCTGAGAATAGGGTGGTGGGGACGGGTGGGATGGAGGGAGGCCGTGGGAATAGAGTGGTGGGGGCTGGTGGGATGGAGGGAGCCCCTGGGAATCGGGTGTTCTGGACGGGTGGGATGGAGGAAGCCCCTGGGAATCGGGTGGTGGGGACGGGTGGGTTGGAGGGAGCCCCTGGGAATCGGGTGGTGGGGACGGGTGGGTTGGAGGGAGCCCCTGGGAATCGGGTGGTGGGGACGGATGGGGTGGAGGGAGGCCCTGGGAATCGGGTGTTCTGGACGGGTGGAATGGAGGAAGCCCCTGGGAATTGGGTGGTGGTGGGGACGGGTGGGATGGAGGAAGCCCCTGGGAATCGGGTGGTGGTGGGAACGGGTGGGATGGAGGAAGCCCCTGGGAATCGGGTGGTGGGGACGGGTGGGATGGAGGGTGCCCCTGGGAATCGGGTAGTGGGGACGGGTGGGGTGGAGGGAGCCCCTGGGAATCGGGTGGTGGTGGTTGGGACGGGTGGGATGGAGGGTGCCCCTGGAAATCGGGTGGTGGTGGGGACGGGTGGGGTGGAGGGTGCCCTTGGGAATAGAGTGGTGGTGGGGACGGGTGGGGTGGAGAGAGGCCCTGGAAATCGAGTGGTGGTGGGGACGGGTGTGGTGGAGGGAGGACCTGGAAATCGGGTGGTGGTGGTGGGGACGGGTGGGATGGAGGGTGCTCCTAGGAATCGGGTGGACAGTTGATGGGACTGGTGGGGGGGGGGGGGGGAGCTGGGGGGCGCCCTGGGAATCGGGTGGTGGGGGAAGACAAACTGGAAGGGTCTATCACCAACTGCCTTCATCCGTATCGAGCACCGTTAAATCAATAGAGGAGTCTGTCGCGATGTGGTGGCTTTTTTGTTTGTTTGTTTGTTGTTTTATCATCATAGAATAGAATAGAATATGTCTTTATTACCAAGTGTAATGGTGGGTCACAAGGAATATTTGGGGGGGGGGGGGGGGGATGGGGGGGGGGGGGGGGGGGGGGGGGGGGGGGGGTAGTACGTAACAAGATACGAACATAAATCGAAAATCATACACCAACACAGATACAGTAGAAATTAGGATATATACAAGTGCATATCAATATAAAAACTTGTGCATACTCACACATGCACGCACTGCACACACACACACACACACACACACACACACACACACACACACACACACACACACACACACACACACACACACACACACACACACACCACTCATAAATAAATACGAAAAAAAAGGAAAACTATAACCATCCTTGGAAATATTACCCCCATCCTTACCTTACAATCGATCTTCATCCCCTGCTCTCCCCTTTATACCACATCGCCCCAACTCGCTTCCCCCCCCCCCCCGGCCCCCTTCCACTCATCCACCCCCCCAATCGCCCCCTCCCCCTCACCCCCCCCCCTCGCCCTCCAAGTCTCAGTTCCCCTAACACAATGTACTGACTGCTTCCATTGGAAACCTCAGGTTACTTTTAATTAATTAAGCTGCGATGGAGGAAATGAAGAGAAGTTACCATTTCTCCATAGTTTTCCAAAGGGAGTGGTGGTGGGGTGGGGTTGGG
>NC_134878.1:4771167-4786167 GCF_041734735.1 Babylonia areolata | reverse complement strand
CTATAAAACTTGTAATTAAAATGCAGCAAATTTTCGCTTTTAACAGTTTCTTCAGGCAAGGGCAGTGTGTGTGTGTGTGTGTGTGTGTGTGTGTGTGTGTGTGTGTGTTAATGTGTGTGTGTGTGTGTGTGTGTGTGTGTGTGTGTGGGTGTGTGTGTTTGTCAGAAGCATGCCATATTTAACAACTGAATGGCTTCACGGTGATTCCTGAGTTGATTACTCCCCCCCCCCACCCCCCACCCCCCACCCCCACCCCCCCGCCCCCCCCAAAAAAAAGTCCGAACCATCGCCATATTTCAGGCTTCGTAGGGGAGTAGGTGGGGCGGGGGTGTGGGGTGGGGGGGCCTTGGACGCTGATAACTTTCAGAGGATTTTGGGGGGCTTCAGATAATATTTCTTGCACAGAAACATGTGCCGGGACTCTTTCTCTGTCTCTTGCACTTGTAAACGATCTCCGTCTCTTTCGCTCCGTCCAAAAAAATCCCTGCATGCGGTCAGGACTGTCAGCTGTGGCCTTCAAACCTTGCTGCACCTTTTCCAAAGAAAAATAGCCACACCCTCCCTCCCTCTTCTTCCTGAAGTGATGGTCTGGTGGTAACGCGTCCGCCTTGGAAGCAAGAGAATCTGAGGGCGCTGGTTCGAATCACGACTCAGCAGCCGATATCCCCCCCCCCCCCTCCCCTCCACTAGACCTTGAGTGGTGGTCTGGACGCTAGTCATTCGGATGAGATGATAAACCGAGGTCCGCGTGCAGCATGCACCTAGCGCACGTAAAAGAACCCACGGCAACAAAAGTGTTGTTCTTGGCAAAATTCTGTAGAAAAATCCACTCCGATAGGAAAAACAAATAAAAGTGTACGCAGGAGAAAAAAAAAATAAATTGACGCTGTAATGTAGCGGCGTTCTCTTTCCATGGGGAGAGCAGCCTGAATTTCGGCGGGGGTGGAGGGGTGGTGGTGGTGGCTTGGACGCTGATAACTTTTAGAGGATTTTAGGGGGCTTCAGATAATATTTCTTGCACAGAAACATGTGCCGGAACTCTTTCTCTGTCTGTCTCTTGCACTCGTAAACGATCTCCGTCTCTTTCGCTCCGTCCAAAAAAATCCCTGCATGCTCTCAGGACTGTCAGCTGTGGCCTTCAAACCCTGCTGCACCTTTCCAAAGAAAAATAGCCACACCCTCCCTCCCTCTTCTTCCTGAAGTGATGGTCTGGTGGTAACGCGTCCGCCTTGGAAGCTAGAGAATCTGAGCGCGCTGGTTCGAATCACGGCTCAACCACCGATATCGCCCCCCCCCCCCCTCCACTAGACCTTGAGTGGCGGTCTGGACGCTAGTCATTCGGATGAGACGATAAACCGAGGTCCCGTGTGCAGCATGCACCTAGCGCACGTAAAAGAACCCACGGCAACAAAAGTGTTGTTCTTGGCAAAATTCTGTAGAAAAATCCACTCCGATAGGAAAAACAAATAAAAGTGTACACAGGAAAAAAAAAAGGGGGGGGGGGTGACGCTGTAATGTAGCGACGCGCTCTCCCTGGGGAGAGCAGCCTGAATTTCGGCGGGGGTGGAGAGGGGGGGGGTGGCTTGGACGCTGATAACTTTCAGAGGATTTTGGGGGGCTTCAGATAATATTTCTTGCACAGAAACATGTGCCGGGACTCTTTCTCTGTCTGTCTCTTGCACTTGTAAACGATCTCCGTCTCTTTCGCTCCGTCCAAAAAAAAATCCCTGCATGCGGTCAGGACTGTCAGCTGTGGCCTTCAAACCCTGCTGCACCTTTCCCAAAAAGAAAATAGCCACACCCGCCCTCCCTCTTCTTCCTGGAGTGATGGTCTGGTGGTAACACGTCCGCCTAGGAAGCGAGAGAATCTGAGCGCGCTGGTTCGAATCACGGCTCAGCCGCCGATACCCCCCCCCCCCCCCCCCACACACACACACACACCCTCCCCTCCACTAGACCTTGAGTGGTGGTCTGGACGCTAGTCATTCGGATGAGACGATAAACCGAGGTCCCGTGTGCAGTATGCACCTAGCGCACGTAAAAGAACCCACGGCAACAAAAGTGTTGTTCTTGGCAAAATTCTGTAGAAAAATCCACTTTGATAGGAAAAACAAATAAGTGTACGCAGGAAAGAAAAAAAAAGGTGACGCTGTAATGTAGCGACGCGCTCTCCTTGGGGAGAGCAGCCTGAATTTCGGCGGGGGTGGACGGGGGTGGTGGCTTGGACGCTGATAACTTTTAGAGGATTTTAGGGGGCTTCAGATAATATTTCTTGCACAGAAACATGTGCCGGGACTCTTTCTCTGTCTGTCTCTTGCACTTGTAAACGATCTCCGTCTCTTTCGCTCCGTCCAAAAAAATCCCTGCATGCGGTCAGGACTGTCAGCTCTTCAAACCCTGCTGCACCTTTCCAAAAAAAAAAGAGAGCCACTTCCGCCCTCCCTCTTCTTCCTGCAGTGATGGTCTGGTGGTAACGTGTCCGCCTAGGAAGCTAGAGAATCTGAGCGCGCTGGTTCGAATCACGGCTCAGCCGCCGATATCCCCCCCCCCTCCCCTCCATTAGACCTTGAGTGGTGGTCTGGACGCTAGTCATTCGGATGAGACGATAAACCGAGATCCCGTGTGCAGTATGCACCTAGCGCACGTAAAAGAACCCACGGCAACAAAAGTGTTGTTCTTGGAAAAATTCTGTAGAAAAATCCACTTTGATAGGAAAAACAAATAAAAGTGTACACAGGAAAAAAAAGGGGGGGAGGGGGGTGACGCTGTAATGTAGCGACGCGCTCTCCTTGGGGAGAGCAGCCTGAATTTCGGCGGGGGTGGAGGGGGGTGATGGCTTGGACGCTGATAACTTTCAGAGGATTTTAGGGGGCTTCAGATATTTCTTGCACAGAAACATGTGCCTCGACTCTTTCTCTGTCTTTCTCTTGCACTCGTAAACGATCTCCGTCTCTTTCGCTCCGTCCAAAAAAATCTCTGCATGCGGTCAGGACTGTCAGCTGTGGCCTTCAAACCCTGCTGCACCTTTTCAAAAAAAAGAAAAAAAACCCAAATAGCCACACCCTCCCTCTTCCTTCTTCCTGACTTGAGTTTCTCCCCCGCACCCCCCCCCCCCCCCCCCCCCCCCCGCACCCCCCCTCTCTAGCCTTTTATCTTCAAGTATTTGTGTAGGAGTTTTGTTGGTACAGCTCTTTTGGTTAAAGAGTCAGGGCGTTGATGTGAAAGACGGGGAGTGAGATTGTTTTTGGTTTGGACTCGGCTGAAGATTCAGCGCTATTAATGATTTATTTATTTATCTATTTATTTATTTGTTGTTTTTCTGCTTGTTTGTATAGTTGGTTTGTTTGTCATTTAGTTAGCTAGTTAGTTATTGAATCATTCATTTTATTAATATTGTTATTATTATTATTATTATTATTATTATTATTGTTGTTGTTGTTGTTATAATATTATTATTACTATCATAATTGTTGTTGTTGTTGTTGTTGCTGTTGTCTGCCACCTTGCTCCTGACAGACAGACAGACAGACAGACAGTGAGACAGAGACACAAACAGACAGAGAGAGAAGCAGGATAGAAAAAGAAGGCGAGAGAGAGAGGGAGAGAAAGAGACAGAGACAGAGAGGCAGGCAGATATCGAGACAGAGACAGAGCCAGACAGACAGAAAGAAGAATTTGCAGCAGTAGCGGTAAATCAAGAACAACCAGCATCCTGGCAAGAAGAAAACAGCGGAAAGCAGCAGCAGTAGTAGTTTTATCACGACAGGTGATACATCATCTCAGTACAGCAGCCAGCTAATTACAACTCCTCACACACAGAAAGACACAGAGAGAGAGAGAGAGAGAGGGGGGGGGGGAGGGAGACAGAGAGAGACAGACAGAAACAGAGACAGAGAGAGAGACACAGAGAGAGAGAGAGAGAGTGAGAGACAGACAGACGGACAGACACACAGAGAGATAGAGGCAGACAGACAGAGACAGAGAGACAAACAGACAGAAACTTGAAACTTGAAACTGTTTATTGTCATTGCCTACAAAAAGGTCTTTTGACAAGGGGGATCGGGGGTTAACATTTGTTTCAATGCAAAATGATCATATATCCCATAATGATCAAATAAATTATCAACACTGAAGATATATAATGATTAACAGCACACTTACAACACACTATGCAAAGAAATGAAACAAACAATCAAACAAGAAACAATAAAACATACATGAAATACTTCGTGTTTTGACCATCCATTCGCACCTTATTTCTTGTAGTTTGTACTTTCCTTTAAGAACAATTCAGCATCAACATCAACCATAGTTAACTACCTTCAAATTCATCGTTTTAATTATTGTTAAGAAAACCTTGTCTAATTTTTTTTGTGCCTCAGCGATGAACTTAGCAACGGATCTAATTACAATATCATCCTCAGACGATAAATGCATTGCGGTTAACAGAATCAAAGGCTTTCTTGAAGTCCACGAAAGCAACATAAAGTTTCGTATTGCATAGCAGGTAATTTTTGAACTATTGCATGCAATGTGAATATGTGGTCGACAGTACGATAATTAGCTCTGAAACCTGCTTGTTCTTCCATTATTTTTTCTTCCTTTTCAGCCCAGTTAGTCTCTTATTTCGAATATGTGTGTAAACTTTACTTAAAATACTTGTGAGTGATACTCCACGATAGTTATCGGGATTATTAATATCTCCTTTTTTATGGATAGGAATAATAATAGATTTTGCCCATTCAACAGAGAACGTACTGTTTTCAAAAAGATGTTTAAATAACTGTACAAGGAAACCAATCATAGCAGAATTTGCACACTTCAGCATTTCTCTTACAATTTTGTCTGGGCCTACGCTTTTTCCTAACTTTAGATGTCTAATACTAGCTACAACTTCTTCTTTAGATATTGGATCATTAAACAATGGTTCGAACTCATCTTCTACCTCTAGTAAAATTTCTTCTTCTTGTGCTCCAATATTGTCAAACTCATTAAAAACCCTAAAAAAATGATCATGCCATTGTTCTATAGAGATTTCGTTATACACAAAAGTTTTTCTGTTTACTGATCTAATTACTGACCAAAATGTCTTTGAGTCATCAACTGAGTCTTTTAGCTTTTTTAATCTATTAACCTCAAATTCTCGCTCTTTTGTTTTTCTCAGTTTAACGTAATTTTTTCGTGGTTCAGCATACGCTTGTCTTTTCTCTATCTGATCCTTTTCTGTTCTACACCACTGAAATCTTTTTAACAGCCTTTTAACCTCTTGTTTCTTTCGTGCACATTCATCATCAAACCAGTCATTCACTTTTTTTCCTTCCATGCCCCACTTTTCGCACCATACATGCAGCAGCTCCACGCAAAGCAGTAACAAATTGGTCTAAACTATCATTCAGATCAACATCCAACAACTGAAAAGCTTTCTGCAAACTGTCATAAAATGCAGCACTATCAAGTTCATTCTGATAAAGATAAGCATTCTCATCCGACCACACAAATTTTGACTCACTTGTGTAAACAAAGTGAGTCTATGTTTTAACCCGGTGTTCGGCTGTCTGCGTGTGTGTGTGTGTGTGTGTGTGTGTGTGTGTGTGTGTGTGTGTGTGTGTGTGTGTGTGTGTCCGTGGTAAACTTTAACATTGACATTTTCTCTGCAAATACTTTGTCAGTTGACACCAAATTAGGCATAAAAATAGGAAAAATTGAGTTCTTTCCAGTCATCTTGTTTAAAACAATATTGCACCTCTGGGATGGGCACAAAAAAAAAAACAAAAAAAAATGAAGCCTAATTATATGCAAACTGCATTTACTGTTATATTTATATCTTTTGTATTCTCTAAACTTGGCACTTTGATCTGATATTCTGACCCAACAACAAGAGCAATCATGATTATCATTTTCTGTTCAAACAGGAACTTCTTTTGCTAAGCATGGAAGTTTTATTTATTTTGCAAACGTTTTTGGTGCTGATAGTAAAAAAGGGAAATTACTCTGTAATTAATGCTAGGGGACTTAATTTGCTTTAAACTGATCTTTCTCATCTTAAACATTACATTTTGAAATTATACTCAATACATAAAAAGCTTGGATTTTTTTTTAAGTGTATCACAAGTGAGTCTTGAAAGCCTTGCCTTTCTTGTTTCTTCATACTCTTGCATTTGGTTTGTAACCTTTGAGTTTCTATGGAACCTTTCCCAAGTTACCTCAACTGGCAGATGCCACGAATCCACACAATCACCAACATGTAAATTCAAAACAGAATAACAAATCACTAGGAATGAGAAAATAATCTATCACACTACATCCAATAGGTGACACAAAAGTATGTTCTCCATATCTGTCACCATTACAAAAACCATTCAAAATAATCAAATCAAACATGAAACACAAGTCCAACAACGTTTTCCAAAAACTATTGTTTCATCTTTAGAACAGCGTGCACAAATGTCTTCATCCATACTATCATCATCAAGGTGATGTGTGTGTGTGTGTGTGTGTGTGTGTGTGTGTGTGTGTGTGTGTTGGAGCTCATGTGCATTTGTATGTGTTTGACTGTGCTTTCGTATCTGTGAGGCTGCGTGTTTGGTGCGTATCTGTTGTGCATGTGTGGGTGTGTGTGTGTGGGTGTGTGTCTTCATGTCTTGCATCAATTTGCTTGTTTGTCATCATTTTTGTCTTATTTATTTGATTGTTTGGTTGTTTTTTTTTGGTTTTTTTTCATTGCTGCTACCTTTTTTTATGTCATAATTATTATTTAATTATTTATGTAAGCTTATATATATGTTGTTTTTTTCAAGGCCTGACTAAGCGCGTTGGGTTACGCTGCTGGTCAGGCATCTGCTTGGCAGATGTGGTGTAGCGTATAAGGATTTGTCCGAACGCAGTGACGCCTCCTTGAGCTACTGAAACTGAAACATCATCAATACAGTTTGTAATTACTTCAGGTTCAGCTTGTTTGTTACCTGTTCTAGCATTCAGATCCCCCAATATCACAACATATCCATCATTCTTTTCGTTACGTTTCAACAATGATTCTTCCAGCATCAAGACACCATCTTTAACCATTTTATCATTATATGCAGGACTTCCTTCTGGAACAACATAGCAAGCAACAACAACAACATCTTTATCTGTGCCAAATACACTCTTATCCACTTTAATAGCAACAGTATTATCACATTCTAACTATATTTCTTTCACACTCTCTGTCAGACTCTTTCTCACTAACAATACGCTCCTCCTGAGCGTCTACCCTGAAAAGAGAACTTTTTTTTTGCTGGTGCATAAAACTTAATGAATTCAGTAAAGACACCATTGAAATCAAATGAACAATCTAGAAAACATTCAGTGAGGCAAACAAAATCGAATTGATTCACATAGTTTAAGAAGGAGGCATCATTTAATTTACTGTACAAGTTTTCCACATTATGGTTAAAAAACTTCCACTGACATGGATGGTCGGGCCTGTCCTTTGGCTTCCTTCGTCACGCTCGAGCGCAGGTGTCTGTCACTGCCACTGCCACTGCCACTGTCACTGCCACCTCTTCCTCTGCCACGAGCCGAAACAACGGGAGACTTGCATGGCTGGTTCCCCAAGAAAGCGTACATCCCCCGTCTGCCTGTTTGACAACCTGGTCTCCACGTGCTGCTGCACGTGTGTCACTGTCAGTGAGACAACTCAGCGCCCAACTCCGGGAAACGCCCGCTGCCTCTGGTTGACCCCACGTCGTTCACCCGCTGAACTGGTCCTGACTGTCACGAGAGAAGTCTCCGCGTCCACTCTCACCGCTTCCGTCACGCTGCCGCTGGGCCTGGATTGCACGTGCGCGAGGTGAAGAAGTGGGGTGGGTGGGGGGGGGGGGGGGGAGCGCTCACACTGTCCGTTCTGTTCTGCGTGGAGGTGTCAGCTGATGACGTCATCACCTCCTCACTGACAAGGCGAGGGAAATCCCCCCGACCACCCCCCGTTGATTGAGCAAAACTGACACGCCCACGTCGTTCCGGGCTGGGACACACTGAACTGGAGAACTGACACCCTGATCACCCCCTACAACCTGCGCATACGAGTTTCAGTTTCAGTTTCAGTTTCAGTAGCTCAAGGAGGCGTCACTGCGTTCGGACAAATCCATATACACTACACCACATCTGCCAAGCAGATGCCTGACCAGCAGCGTAACCCAACGCGCTTAGTCAGGCCTTGAGGAAAAAAAAGGTGAATAAATAATAGATAAGCTTACATAAATAAATAAATTAATTAATAATAATTATGATATAAAAAAGGTAGTAGTAATGATAATAATAATAATAATAAATAAATAAATAAATAAATAAATAAGTAAATAATAAATAATGTCTTATTGCGCATACGAACGATGTTCAACCCCAGGTTCGATCACCAGCTGACCTTTGTAGAAGCAGGCCCTCTTCCCTTCACTTCTTGCCTTGCCAATGATCTGTGCCTGTGCTCGTGTCATGTCATTGGCCACCCTCACCCCTTTTTTTTTTCCTCTAGTCTTTGTCTTAACTCTCTCCATACGAACGGCGAAAGAGACGACGTCAACAGCGTTTCACCCCAATTACCATCATCAAAATATTGCAAGCGGAAGGCTCTTATACTGAAGAGGTGAATGTTGACAAAGAATACCACAATTCTGACGACGGAAACTAAAGGTTGGGTCATTGAGACACCCACTGGACATCCGAGGGGTCTGTGTAGAGGAGAAGAGAGGACTGGCCGTACTGAGTGAGTAAAGTCTTTATTTGAACGGACTGGTCATTTTGTCTCTCCACTTTGAGAATCTCACAATCATGGGTCGTGGCTATCCTCGTTGTGTTTGTCCTGTTCTGTGGGCCCGTATAATGTCGTCAATAGTCCAGTTTCAGTTTCAGTTTCAGTAGCTCAAGGAGGCGTCACTGCGTTCGGACAAATCCATATACGCTACACCACATCTGCCAAACAGATGCCTGACCAGCAGTGTAACCCAACGCGCTTAGTCAGGCCTTGAGGGAAAAAAATAAAATAAAATAAATAAATAAATAAATAAATAAATAAATAAGACAACAATGATGAAAAATAAGCAAATAAATGTAAAACATGAAGACACACATTCACACATACACCCACACATGCATAACAGATATGCACCAAGCATGCAGTTTCACAGATATGAAAGCGCAGTCAAAAGTCCAATGTTTCGGTCCTTCAATGCTATTCAGTACGTCCACTACAGTATTAGCACATGTGTCAAAAGTTTCGTTGTGATCAGAGTGGGGAATTCCAAAGAATCTCAAGTTGTCTCTGCGTGAAAAAAGTCTTCTAATCTGTCTGTGTCCGCTTTCAGTTGTTCAACTTGTTGTCTAAGTTCATGAATTGTGTTTGACATTCGCCGTACTTCTTCTTTTGCATCATTTGATTCTGTATACAGTTGTTGTATGTCTGCTGACAGAAAGACAGAGAGAGACAGAGACAGAGAGAGAGACAGACAGACATACAGAGAGACAGACAGAGAGAGACAGACAGACAGACAGAGACAGAGAAAGAGACAGACAGACAGACAGAGACAGAGACAGATAGAGACACAGAGAGACACACACAGAGACACACACACAAAGAGAGACAGAGAGAGAAACGTGAAACGTGAAAAGTCATTTATTGTCCACATAGCAATACAGCCCTCAGGACAAGGGGGATATCATATTAAGCATATTGGTGCACTTCTTGAATGGTTCTAACATCACACGCACACACACACCCACACACACCCACCCACCCACCCACACACATACACACACGCGCGCGCGCGCAAAATACATATTTAACAATGCACGCACTCACATGCGTACAGATACATACATGAAACGTAGAAAGACAGAGAGAGAGACACACACAGACAGAGAGACAGAGAGAGAGAACCAACAAAAAAATCCCCAAAAAAAACCATCCCCGTCTTCCGGAGCGGGATGATGAGTTCAGCAGAGATGGACTAGATGTGAGAACCCGAGAGCTGTTCCATATTTAACGCATTGATGCGTCTCCAGAGCTCGCGCGCGGGCGCCAAAGACCTCCAGCAGACGCTGACGCATAATAAATCGCTTCAGTTAACCCCCTTGGCTGCTGCTGATCCTTGCTTGAGACCCAGATCAGTGTAGCATCAGATTTAACTTCATTTCCTACATTTTTTTTTTCGGAGGGAGGTGGGGGGGGGGGGTGGAGGGGGAAGGGAGGGGGGGTACTTTTCCTTCCCCATTGATTCTGTTAATCGAAGGTAGTAATCAAGAAGACGTGGATGCTAACATCCTGACCTGTACTCTCAGTGTTATCTCAGTGAAGGGGGGCCAGTCCTTCTGACGAGAAACTCGTCCGTAGCAGCGAAGGGGTTAACAGCATGCTCCAGGAACGATGACAGTCATCATCACCAGCCATCGTCATCAAATTAACGTTTATAACTTATTAGTATTATTATTATTATTTCTGTTTGTATCCCTGTTATCATTCTTACTGTTATGTATTGATTTTATTTACGTACTTATTTATTCATTTTACTTATCTATTTATTTATTCATTCATTTATTTATTCATCTATTCATTCATTCATTCATTAGTTGTTCTGTTTTCTTTCTTTTATTGTCATTAATCAACGCATCGTCATTTTCGTCCTGACTGCCGTTGTAAAAACAACAAAAACAAAACAAAAAACAAACAAAAAACATCATCAAAATGTCCCCAGCTGAGTTTACCTTTGCGGTCTTTCTGGGCAGTTTCCGATGAAGTTTGTGTCCATGTCAGCAGTTTCCGATAAAGTTTGTGTCCATGTCAGCAGTTTCAGATGAAGTTTGTGTCCATGTCAGCACTTTCAGATGAAGTGTGTGTCCATGTCAGCAGTTTCAGATGAAGTTTGTCTCCATGTCAGAAGTTTCGGATGAAGTGTGTGTCCATGTCAGCAGTTTCAGATGAAGTTTGTGTCCATGTCAGCACTTTCAGATGAAGTTTGTGTCCATGTCAGCACTTTCAGATGAAGTTTGTCTCCATGTCAGAAGTTTCAGATGAAGTTTGTGTCCATGTCAGCACTTTCCGATGAAGTTTGTGTCCATGTCAGCAGTTTCAGATGAAGTGTGTGTCCATGTCAGCAGTTTCAGATGAAGTGTGTGTCCATGTCAGCAGTTTCCGATGAAGTTTGTGGCCATGTCAGCACTTTCAGATGAAGTGTGTGTCCATGTCAGCAGTTTCAGATGAAGTTTGTCTCCATGTCAGAAGTTTCGGATGAAGTGTGTGTCCATGTCAGCAGTTTCAGATGAAGTTTGTGTCCATGTCAGCAGTTTCAGATGAAGTTTGTGTCCATGTCAGCACTTTCAGATGAAGTGTGTGTCCATGTCAGCAGTTTCAGATGAAGTTTGTCTCCATGTCAGCACTTTCAGATGAAGTGTGTGTCCATGTCAGCAGTTTCAGATGAAGTTTGTCTCCATGTCAGAAGTTTCGGATGAAGTTTGTGTCCATGTCAGCAGTTTCAGATGAAGTTTGTGTCCATGTCAGCAGTTTCAGATGAAGTTTGTCTCCATGTCAGAAGTTTCGGATGAAGTTTGTGTCCATGTCAACAGTTTCAGATGAAGTTTGTGTCCATGTCAACAGTTTCAGATGAAGTTTGTGTCCATGTCAGCAGTTTCGGATGAAGTGTGTGTCCATGTCAGCAGTTTCAGATGAAGTTTGTGTCCATGTCAGCAGTTTCAGATGAAGTTTGTGTCCATGTCAGCAGTTTCAGATGAAGTTTGTGTCCATGTCAGCACTTTCAGATGAAGTTTGTCTCCATGTCAGCAGTTTCAGATGAAGTTCGTGTCCATGTCAACAGTTTCAGATGAAGTTTGTGTCCATGTCAGCAGTTTCAGATGAAGTTTGTCTCCATGTCAGAAGTTTCGGATGAAGTTTGTGTCCATGTCAACAGTTTCAGATGAAGTTTGTGTCCATGTCAACAGTTTCAGATGAAGTTTGTGTCCATGTCAGCAGTTTCAGATGAAGTGTGTGTCCATGTCAGCAGTTTCAGATGAAGTTTGTGTCCATGTCAGCACTTTCAGATGAAGTGTGTGTCCATGTCAGCAGTTTCAGATGAAGTTTGTCTCCATGTCAGAAGTTTCGGATGAAGTGTGTGTCCATGTCAGCAGTTTCAGATGAAGTTTGTGTCCATGTCAGCAGTTTCCGATGAAGTTTGTGTCCATGTCAGCACTTTCAGATGAAGTGTGTGTCCATGTCAGCAGTTTCAGATGAAGTTTGTCTCCATGTCAGCACTTTCAGATGAAGTGTGTGTCCATGTCAGCAGTTTCAGATGAAGTTTGTCTCCATGTCAGAAGTTTCGGATGAAGTTTGTGTCCATGTCAGCAGTTTCAGATGAAGTTTGTGTCCATGTCAGCAGTTTCAGATGAAGTGTGTGTCCATGTCAGCAGTTTCAGATGAAGTTTGTGTCCATGTCAGCACTTTCAGATGAAGTTTGTCTCCATGTCAGCAGTTTCAGATGAAGTTTGTGTCCATGTCAGCAGTTTCAGATGAAGTTTGTGTCCATGTCAGCACTTTCAGATGAAGTTTGTCTCCATGTCAGCAGTTTCAGATGAAGTTCGTGTCCATGTCAACAGTTTCAGATGAAGTTTGTGTCCATGTCAGCAGTTTCAGATGAAGTTTGTCTCCATGTCAGAAGTTTCGGATGACGTTTGTGTCCATGTCAACAGTTTCAGATGAAGTTTGTGTCCATGTCAACAGTTTCAGATGAAGTTTGTGTCCATGTCAGCAGTTTCAGATGAAGTGTGTGTCCATGTCAGCAGTTTCAGATGAAGTTTGTGTCCATGTCAGCACTTTCAGATGAAGTGTGTGTCCATGTCAGCAGTTTCAGATGAAGTTTGTCTCCATGTCAGAAGTTTCGGATGAAGTGTGTGTCCATGTCAGCAGTTTCAGATGAAGTTTGTGTCCATGTCAGCAGTTTCCGATGAAGTTTGTGTCCATGTCAGCACTTTCAGATGAAGTGTGTGTCCATGTCAGCAGTTTCAGATGAAGTTTGTCTCCATATCAGCACTTTCAGATGAAGTGTGTGTCCATGTCAGCAGTTTCAGATGAAGTTTGTCTCCATGTCAGAAGTTTCGGATGAAGTTTGTGTCCATGTCAACAGTTTCAGATGAAGTTTGTGTCCATGTCAGCAGTTTCAGATGAAGTTTGTCTCCATGTCAGAAGTTTCGGATGGAGTTTGTGTCCATGTCAACAGTTTCAGATGAAGTTTGTGTCCATGTCAACAGTTTCAGATGAAGTTTGTGTCCATGTCAGCAGTTTCAGATGTAGTGTGTGTCCATGTCAGCAGTTTCAGATGAAGTTTGTGTCCATGTCAGCACTTTCAGATGAAGTTTGTCTCCATGTCAGCACTTTCAGATGAAGTTTGTGTCCATGTCAGCAGTTTCAGATGAAGTTTGTGTCCATGTCAGCACTTTCAGATGAAGTTTGTCTCCATGTCAGCAGTTTCAGATGAAGTTTGTGTCCATGTCAGCAGTTTCAGATGAAGTTTGTGTCCATGTCAGCAGTTTCAGATGAAGTTTGTCTCCATGTCAGAAGTTTCGGATGAAGTGTGTGTCCATGTCAGCAGTTTCAGATGAAGTTTGTGTCCATGTCAGCAGTTTCAGATGAAGTTTGTCTCCATGTCAGAAGTTTCGGATGGAGTTTGTGTCCATGTCAACAGTTTCAGATGAAGTTTGTGTCCATGTCAACAGTTTCAGATGAAGTGTGTGTCCATGTCAGCAGTTTCAGATAAAGTTTGTGTCCATGTCAGCAGTTTCAGATGAAGTTTGTGTCCATGTCAGCACTTTCAGATGAAGTTTGTCTCCATGTTAGAAGTTTCAGATGAAGTTTGTGTCCATGTCAGCAGTTTCAGATGAAGTTTGTCTCCATGTCAGAAGTTTCAGATGAAGTTTGTGTCCATGTCAGCAGTTTCAGATGAAGTTCGTGTCCATGTCAACAGTTTCAGATGAAGTTTGTGTCCATGTCAGCAGTTTCAGATGAAGCTTGTCTCCATGTCAGAAGTTTCGGATGAAGTTTGTGTCCATGTCAACAGTTTCAGATGAAGTTTGTGTCCATGTCAGCAGTTTCAGATGAAGTTTGTGTCCATGTCAGCAGTTTCAGATGAAGTGTGTGTCCATGTCAGCAGTTTCAGATGAAGTTTGTGTCCATGTCAGCAGTTTCAGATGAAGTTTGTGTCCATGTCAGCAGTTTCAGATGAAGTTTGTGTCCATGTCAGCAGTTTCAGATGAAGTTTGTGTCCATGTCAGCCTATTCTGTTTGTGGGCCGCATGTGTTTTTCTGTTTCGTGTTCCACAAATGTGTTTGTTTGTTTTGTGTGTGTGTATGTGTGTGTGTGTGTGCTTGGTGTTTCGTGTCTCGTGAGCCACGCACTGCACACGGAAGTGTCACCGAGTCACGTGACTAGGGCGAGCTGTGCAAACCATTGGCCAGCACACGCTGAGCGGTAATACTGGAGGGATTTCTCGGTGCAGTCGGCAAGAAGCCAGCGACAAAAAAAGGTTGAACAGCTGTACAGAGATGGTGGGTGAGGGTGCTGGGGAGGGGAGGGGAGGGGAGGGGAGGGGGTGGCTAAAGACAACATGAAGAAGACAGGTAAATGAAGGAGAAAACTCGAAGAAGATAACTAAAGAAGAAGAAGAAGAAGAAGAAGAAGGCAACTTAGAAGAAGAAAACAAACAACCAAGTAAGATGACTGACTTCGCTAGAAGACGGCCCCACACAAAGCCAGAGCAATGTGACTGCAATGTGACGAATGCCACGTGAAGAATGTGAATTGGGGAACACACAGCAGGAAGCGACGTGAAGACAACAGAAGACTGCAACGTGAAGAATGCGGTTGAGACTGAGACGTAAAGAGTGCTACGTGAAGACTGAGACGTGAAGAATGCGACTTCGAAGCTACAGTAGAAGACTGCAACGTGAAGAATGCGACTTGGAGACTGCAGCAGAAGACTGCG
>NC_134878.1:4748667-4758667 GCF_041734735.1 Babylonia areolata | reverse complement strand
ATTCCTTCCCTCTTTCCTTCCTTCCCTCCTTCCTTCCTCACTTCCTTGCTTCCCTCCTTCCTTCCTTCCTTCCTTCCTTCCTTCCTTCCTTCCTTCCCTCCTTCCTTCCTTCCCTCCTTCCTTCCTTCCTTCCCTCCTTCCTTCCTTCCCTCCTTCCTTCCTTCCTTCCTTCCCTCCTTCCTTCCTTCCCTCCTTCCTTCCTTCCCTCCTTCCTTCCTTCCTTCCTTCCCTCCTTCCTTCCTTCCCTCCTTCCTTCCTTCCCTCCTTCCTTCCTTCCTTCCTTCCTTCCTTCCCTCCTTCCTTCCTTCCTTCCCTCCTTCCTTCCTTCCTTCCTTCCTTCCTTCCTTCCTTCCCTCCTTCCTTCCTTCCTTCCCTCCTTCCTTCCTTCCTTCCTTCCTTCCTTCCCTCCTTCCTTCCTTCCCTCCTTCCTTCCTCCCTTCCTTGCTTCCTTCCTTCCTTCCTTCCTTCCTTCCTTCCTTCCTTCCCTCCCTCCTTCCTTCCTTCCCTCCTTCCTTCCTTCCCTCCTTCCTTCCTTCCCTCCTTCCTTCCTTCCTTCCCTCCTTCCTTCCTTCCTTCCCTCCTTCCTTCCCTCCTTCCTTACTTCCCTCCTTCCTTCCTTCCTTCCTTCCTTCCCTCCTTCCTTCCTTCCCTCCTTCCTTCCTTCCTTCCTTCCTTCCTTCCTTCCTTCCCTCCTTCCTTCCTTACTTCCCTCCTTTTTTTTTCTCAAGGCCTGACTAAGCGCGTTGGGTTACGCTGCTGGTCAGGCATCTGCTTGGCAGATGTGGTGTAGCGTATATGGATTTGTCCGAACGCAGTGACGCCTCCTTGAGCTACTGAAACTGAAACTGAAAACTGAGAACGCAGATGCTCAGTTAAAAAAAAATAAATAAATAACTACCTGTGCAAAGGATAGGGCAGATGAGTTCTAACAAAGTACTCTCTATGGAGACAACTCGGAGACGAATCAGCCTATGTTTTTTAGGGACTTTTTCCTGTTGGTTTGTTTGTTTGTTGTTGTTTTTAGTAGAAGAACACTTAATTGAAGGACATGGTTTGAAGGCCGGCTTTGGTCCTTTGTGGTCGGCGCGGCTGAGAACAACACAGATGATGAGGTTGGTGCCTGTTGCCAGCTCTGTCCTCTAGTTTGATTCGCTTCCAGCACTCTGTGTGTGTGTGTGTGTGTGTGTGTGTGTGTGTGTGTGTGTGTGTGTGAAGTTTAACGTCTTTTCACAGATGATGAGGTTGGTGCCTGTTACCAGCTCTGTCCGCTAGTTTGATTCGCTTCCAGCACTGTGTGTGTGTGTGTGTGTGTGTGTGTGTGTGTGTGTGTGTGTGTGTGAAGTTTAACGTCTTTTCATTGTGAAGTAATATTAGACGGGAAACAATATTTTAAAAAGTGCGTATTGGAAATGAGGTGTACGATAAGAGGTGGTGGGATGACTATAGTGAGTAGTGAAAAACGAAGAGCTACGAAGGACTGTAGTGACTAACAATGAATTATAGATATGAATTACTACAGCGAGTTAAACATTTACATACCAATAAAAAAAATATATATATATACATAAAAAAATAGCATGCTAATGATAACAAAAACGTGATCAGTCAAAGGTAGATACCAAATGGACTTTGAATCGAAACATTCAGAATTTTTTTTTTAAGTAATGAATAATTATTCAAAACATTATCCTCTGTGTGAGTGTGTGTGTGTGTGTGTGTGTGTGTGTGTCTGTTTGTGTCTGTGCTGTGTGTATGTATGTGTGTGTGTGTGTGTGTGTGTGTCTGTGCGCGCGCGCGCCTGCGTGTGTGTGTGTATGTGTGTGTGTGTGTGTGCGTGTGCATGCTCGTGTGTGTGTGTGTGTTCTCTTCCTGGCGAAATGCCAACAAAGATCATGGGTGCCAAGGCTTCTGTAGAAAAAAAAGGGGGGGGTTGGGGGGGGGGGGGATCGATGGTGAATTAGCATAGCTTGGACTTCATCTCTGGACAGATTACAAAACCCGAGTGTTTCGATGTGATGTAGTTAACCCTCTGTCTGCTGAACCATATTGAAATCAGATCAGTGTGCCAGGGATTCGAATGGCGACGATGATAAAAATAATGGTAATGATAATAATAATGATAATAATAATAATGATGGTAATGCTGATGATAAAACTTTTGATAATGATTATGATAACAATGATGATGATGATGATATTGATAATGATAATTATAATAATGTTGATGAAGATGATGATGATGATGATGAGTGCGCATTATAATAATAATAATAATGATGATGATGATAATAACGATGACTGACATCCAGACCTGTAACCACCGATTTATCTCAGTGAGGTGACAGCCATCCACTTGCTGGGCATTAGTCGTTAGCAGCAGTCAAGGGGTTAATCAGGAAGTGCGCGAGCAGGCAGGCAAGGGAGTGAACCCTTCTGCAGCCTGCTGACCAGAAAGAGAAGTGGTGGTGGTGGTGGTGGTGGTGGCTGTGGACTGAAGTGTTTGTGAATTTCTTTTTTGGATGTATAAAAAAAAAATTAAAAAAAAAAAAATTCAAGACAACAAAAAAACTTATGCGTACGTTCGCCACGATGGCCACTTTCAGTTTAAGTTTCTGAAGGAGGCGTCACTGCGTTCGGGCAAATCCATATTATACGCTACACCACATCTGCTAGGCAAATGCCTGACAGCAGCATATAACCCAACGCGCTTTTCAGACCTTGAATGCATGTATATATAGTTGTGTACCTATTCAGCGTAAGTTTCTTTAACTCTCTCCATACGAACGGCGAAAGAGACGACGTTAACAGCGTTTCACCCCAATTACCATCATCAAAATATTGCAAGCGGAAGGCTCTTATACTGAAGAGGTGAATGTTGACAAAGAATACCGCAATTCTGACGACGGAAGCTAAAGGTTGGGTCATTCAGACACCCACTGAACATCCGAGGGGTCTGTGCAGAGGAGAAGAGAGGACTGGCCGTACTGAGTGAGTTAACAGAATTTTTGCCAGAGGCCAACACTGTCGTTGCCATGGGTTCTTTACCAGTCCCCCAAGTGCGTGCTGCACACGGGACCTCAGTTTAATCGTGTTTCATCCGAATGACTAGACGCTCAGTTTGATTTTTCCTGTCCAACACAACTTGGGAGAAAGGGCGAGAGCGGGGGTTTGAACCCCAGGCCCTCAACGGCAACTGTGCTGGCAGATGAGCGTCTTAACCACTGTGCCACCCCCTCTACCCATGATGGACAACAGCAGACACAGGGCCCTGAGCTTCACCTTGCCCAGGAGGGGTCCCCGTGTGGCGGAGTCCCTTCGTTACAGGTCAGGCAACACTCAACACTGAAAATGTTGAATGTATTGTGTTAAATTTGCTTTCTCATTCATCGTTCCGCACAGGACGAAGAAGGTAGCGGGAGTGAGGGTGGGGGGCTGGGGGCTGGGGTAGGGGTGGTGAGGGGTGGGGGAGGGAGGGAGGGAGGACTATGTGGGGAGAGAAGGGTGGAAAGGAAGCTAAAAAAAAAAAAAAAAAAAAAAAGTTTAGACAGTAGCAACAGCATCAACTAGAGGGACGAGAAAAAAAATATTGTCGAAGTAGAATTAGAAGAAATAGTAGTAAACGAAGTAGTAGTAGTAGGAGAAGGAGGAGGAGGAGAAGGAGCAGAAGAAGTAGCAGTAACAGTAGTAGTAGTATTTGTATTTGTATTTCTTTTTATCACAGCAGATTTCTCTGTGTGAAATTCGGGCTGCTCTCCCCAGGGAGAACGCGTCGCTACACTACAGCGCCACCCGTTTTTGTTTGGTTTTTTTAATTTGTTTGTTTTTGTTTGTTTTTTGTATTTTTTCCTGCGTGCAGTTTTCTTTGTTTTTCCTATCGAAGTGGATTTTTCTACAAAATTTTGCCAGGAACAACCATTTTGTTGCCGTGGGTTCTTTTATGTGCGCTGAGTGCATGCTGCACACGGGACCTCGGTTTATCGTCTCATCCGAATGACTAGCGTCCCTACTGCCACTCAAGGTCTTGTGGAGGGGGAGAAAATATCGGCGGCTGAGCCGTGATTCGAACCAGCGCGCTCAGATTCTTTCGCTTCCTAGGCGGACGCGTTACCTCTAGGCCATCACTCCACATAATGTCATGATAATAATAATTATTATTATGATAATGGTAATAATAAGTGTTTATATAGCGCTGAATCCTGTGCGGAGATAAATCAAAGCGCTTTCATACCAGTCATTCAAACGCTTGCATGACTCAAAACTGACTCAAAAAAGGAAGAGGCAGGGGAGGGAGGGCTATCTTGGAAAGAGGTGGGGTTTAAGGCCAGACTTGAAAGAGCTGAGTGCGGAGACCTGACGAAGCGAAGGAGGAAATTCAGCATGGTCTATACACAGAGAAAGAACGGCGGCCGACAGTGGAGTGTTTGAATCTGGGTATGCGTAAACAGAGTGGATCCGAAGCCGATCGTAGAGAGCAAGATGGAGTGTAGAGGTGAAGGCAGCCACAGAGACAGGAAGGGGCAGACCTGTGAATATATATATATATATATATATATATATATATATATATATACATATATATATATATATATACATACATATGAAGGCAGCCACAGAGATAGGAAGGGGTAGACCTGTGAATATATATATATATATATATATATATATATATATATATATATATATATATATATATATATATGAAGGCAGCCACAAAGATAGGAAGGGGAAAACCCAGTGAATATATATATATATAACATAGAGTGCTGGTCTTGAACGTTATTCTGTGTGAGACAGGGAGCCAATGGAGATGTTGCAAAAGAGGAGTGATGTGCTCAGATATCATCAACTGTAGAGCTCTGGTGACATAAGGGGATACAACTCAGAACAAAAACAAAAAAACTATTGCAAAACAAATGTAACGGAACATAAAAGGAAAACAGATTTAGAGTCAAATAAACTACTAAGAGATCAGTGACTCTTTGGCACTTTCTGTCAATAGCTTCAAAAGTCCATGTGACAGGGGGCTACTGTGCTTTTTCCTCCATAGTTGTTCGTCTCTATGGACAGGACACAGAAAACAAAAAAAATAATACATTTAATCATATAATTATTTTAGCATGTAAATCGGAACACATCATATCAATATAAACACACCATATAGTTACATTGTCGTGAAAGATCAGTGAGAGAGAGAGAGAGAACTCAGAACTCAGAACTCAAAACGTTTTTCATTCATGGATTAACTCTCTCCATACGAACGGCGAAAATGACGACGTTAACAGCGTTTCACCACAATTACCACCATCAAAATATTGCAAGCGGAAGGCTCTTATACTGAAGAGGTGAATGTTGACAAAGAATACCACAATTCTGACGACGGAAGCTAAAGGTTGGGTCATTGAGACACCCACTGGACATCCGAGGGGTCTGTGTAGAGGGGAAGAGAGGACTGGCCGTACTGAGTGAGTTAAGATTTTAGGCATGGCCCATTCTTCCAGTCTGTCCTTGCTAATCTATTTACAGAGATAGACAGATAGATAGATAGAGAGATAGATAGAGAGAGAGAGAGAGAGAGAGAGAGAGAGAGAGAGAGAGAGAGAGAGAAACATTTGATATGATGAGGATTATCAGGTCAAATAAAATATGGAATGGTTTTAGTAAGGTTTGGTAAAGGTAAGATGATGATGATGACGACGATGATACGGATACGATGATGATGATGATGACTTTGATATCTACAAGGAATAGATAGGTGAGATAAAGGTAACGCTGGCAACAACAAAAAATGTCCATGCGACTGACGGTGTGTGTGTCTGTCTCTGCCTGTTTCTGTGTATGTGCGTGTGTGTGGGGGGGGGGGGGGGGGGGGGGGGCGCAGTTGGGGGGGGGGGGGGGTACTTATTTTAAAACGTATGAACAGATAGTGTTGTTTTTAGGCATATTGATTGCTGAATACAAAGAAATGTATTTTGGTTGATCTCCTCTGTCCCTGTCTTTTTGTGGGTTTTTTTTTTTGTTTTTTTTTGTTTTTTTTCTTTTCCTTTTTCTTTTTTCTCAAGGCCTGACTAAGCGCGTTGGGTTACGCTGCTGGCCAGGCATCTGCTTGGCAGATGTGGTGTAGCGTATATGGATTTGACCGAACGCAGTGACGCCTCCTTGAGCTACTGATACTGATACTGTGTCTTTGTATGTATGTGTCTGTCTGTCTGTCTGTGTCTCTCTCCCTCTTTCTCTCGCATGCCTCATACCTCAAATCTTGGAAAACAATTTTCTCAGTTTTCTCTCTCTCAAAATGTCATATCTATGTCACATTCTCTTTCTCTTGAAGGTCAGAAAAACTTAATTTTTGTTACCGTATTTACCAAAATGTCAAAATAATGATGTTCTTTCGGAGTCCACACGAATATGGTGAGAGTGCAAGGGACTGAACCCTGACAGTAGTATTGAAGTGATTCTGACTGCTGGTTATCTGCTCACGTTTCACCTTGCATCGAATTCCTTCACACTGGTGGCGCGCGTGTGTGAAACTGGTGTCGTTTTGGTGAATTATGCCAGTTGTGTATAAGCAGATGGATCTTTTGCTAATTTCTTATAAACCCTTCCCCCAACTTCCTGGTGGTATGGAAGTTTGCCCATGGCCGGAATGTGTTTAGTATTCTTTCATTCATTCATTCATTCATTCATTTATTCGTCCATTCATTCATTCATTTATTCATACATTCATTCATTCATTCATTCTATCTATCTATCTCTCTCTCACTCTGTCTCTGTCTGTCTGTCTGTCTCTCTCTGTGTGTGTCTCTGTCTCTGTGTGTGTGTATGTATGCGTGTGTGTTTTTGTGTGTGTGTTTGTGTGTGTGTGCGTGTGCGTGTTTGTGTGTGTGTGCGTGTTTGTGTGTGTTTGTGTGTGTGCGTGCGTGTGCGTGTTTGTGTGTGCGTGTGTGTTTGTGTGTGCGTGCGTGTGCGTGTTTGTGTGTGCGTGTGTGTGTGTGTGTTTGTTTGTGTGTGTGTTTGTGTGTGTGTGTGCGTGTGTGCGTACGTGCGTGTGTTTGTGTGTGTGTTTGTGTGTGTGTGTGTGTGTGTGTGTGTGTTTCTTTGCTTCCCCTCTCTCCCCGATCTGTGCCATGCACCACCTCTTGCCCTCACTCACTTTCACCTTCACCCCCCCTCCACCCCCCACCCCCACCCCCACCCCCACGCCCTCCAACTCTACCCCCACTACTACAGATCCTCCACCTCAGAAGGTCAGTATAAATGTGGCCTTTCCAGCCTGTTATACCGGCTGACGCTTTGAAATGACTAAGCCCCCCACCCTCCCCTTTTTAGCCCCCTATCACCCCCCCCCCCCTCTCCAATCCCACTTTTTCTGGTCTTTTTCTGCAGTATCTACGGTAATCGTTAACCTTGGTGACGTTCGTGACAGAAAAAAAGAAAGAAATTCGAATAAAACCAAGACAAATAAACAAATGAACAGTTGTAGAGAAAGAGAGAGAGAGAGAGATGTGGGCAGTTTTAGCGTGTTCGTGGGAGGGTGGGGTGGGGTGGAGTGAGGAGGGGAGGGGGTGGGGGTGGGGGGGAGTTGAAATGGACGGCTAAGGTCCTGGTCGTTTTAACAAAAGGTCGTTTGTTCCGAGAGGCGCTTCATCCAAGCCTTTAAACAACTCGACCCTGAAGGGCGGCGCGGATGAAAAACAAAACAAAAAACACACAAAAAAACACACAAAAAAACAATGGAGTGTCAGTTTCCTTTGATGTTTGACGATCGGGGAAGAGAGAGGTTGTAGGAGCTAATTAAAGGCCTCTTGGGGCTCAGTTTAGTTGTAATGTGATCGTTTGTTTGAGTGTTTGTGTTTGTGTGCAATTTTTGGTTTGCTTGTGTGTATACATATGTATGTGTACATAACTACATGCATGTTTTTGAATGTGTATTGTGTGTGCGTGTGTTGGTGTAAGTTTGTGCCTGCCTATGTGTGCGTATGCGTTAGGGTAGCTGTTAGATACACATGTATGTTAAACTGTATGTGTGCAGTGTGTGTGTGTGTGTGTGTGTGTAGTCACATTTTGGCGTATGTATGTAACATTGATGTAATGTTTTATGTTAACAAAAGCGTTTTTGTAAAGCACCTAGAGCAGATTTCTGGATAGTGTGCTATATAAGTATCCATTATTATTATTATTATTTGCCTGCTTTTTTGTTTGTTGTTGTTTTTTTCCTGCATTGTATTTTACGAAATCGGTGAAAACGCGGCGAATCTCCTCTTTTTTATGTGCACGAGAAGGTGAACTGATGAGGGGTGGAGCAAATATAATTTGAAGAAAAGAAAGGAGATGCTTTATATAATTATTTGCATCAGATTGAAACTGGCGTTAATGCGCCATACTCAGCACACAAATGCATTCAAATATTTTTTACACATGTATTTCAACACAACAAAAAATCACAAAACAAAAGAAAAATCGGACACTCACACACACACACACACACACACACACACACACACACACACACACACACACACACACACAGGGCTTTTGGAGTCTGTGTCGGTGAGGGAGTGAGGTGGAGGAAGGGGGGATAGGGGGGTGGGGGGGGGGGTTGTCTAGAGAAATGGAAACAAGAAGAAAGAAAAGACAGAACTCTGAAACTGATGAAAAAGTGAAAAAAAAAAAATGAAGAAATAAAAATAATGAAGAAGAAAAATAAACAACTGATTCTGGTGTCATCAGAGTTTAATTAATTACAAAGTGGAGAATCGCCAGCAGTCAGCTGTTAACAAGCAGCTCGTAGTTCTACGCCCACAGCAACGAGCTGGCGGCCATGAATGGAATTCAGGAAGAGATCTCTTTTTTTTTTTTTTTTTTTTTCGATACAGGCGTGGTGTGTTGTTTGGTGGTGGTTGTTTGATGTTTAGAAAATTGATCATCTTTTTTTTTTCTTTCTTTTTTGTCTTTTCACTTATTGTGAGGTGTGTGTTTTTTGTTTTGTTTGTAGTAGTTTTTTTTTGTTGTTGTTGTTGGGTTGTTTTTTGGGGGTTTTGGGGTTTTTTGTTGTTGTTGTTTTTTTTTACTTACTTTCTGATTACGGATCGTGTCGATTTGAAAACAGATATACGTTTTGTTTTTGTTTTTGTTTCGATTTGTTCTGCTTTGTTTTGTTTTGTTTTGTTGGGGTTTTTTTGTTCTTAAATGAGATTGGAATAGATGTACTTTTTTTGGTTCTGTTGTTGTTCTCAACGGACGCCCCCCTCCAATAATGAAAAAAAAAAAGAAGGAGAAGAAGAAGAAGAAGAGGAAAAAGAAGAAAAAAGTGTGTTATTCCTGCGTTGAGGTTCAGTTGAATCGTGATGTGATCAGTTCAGTTTGGTTTGCGTGTGTTCAGTGGAAATGTTCTTGGGTTCGGGTTTATTGTGTGTGTGGTTTTTTTTTATGCGGGGGGGAGGGGGGTGTTTGTTAGTTCGCTTGATTGTTTTGTTGTTGTTTTTGTTTTGGTACAATGAGCTAGTTTGACTTTTTTTTTTCATTTATGTTTTTAGATTTTAGGAAAAATAAGACGAGATAATTGGAACTCTCTCTCTCTCTCTCTCTCTCTCTCTCTGGGGGGAAGGGGGCAGTGGGGTGGGGAGTGGGTGGGTGGATGCTTTGCAGAAGGAAGAACAGACTGACGACAACTGTACAGGCACGTCCATCCGCTCAACCCCCCCCCCCCCACCCTCACCCCCATCCTCTCAACCCACACCCCTCTCTCCCATCCTCTCAACCCCCCCCCCACCCCTCTCTCCCATCCTCTCAACCCCCCACCCCTCTCTCCCATCCTCTCAACCCCCCCACCCCTCTCTCCCATCCTCTCAACCCCCCACCCCTCTCTCCCATCCTCTCAACCCCCCACCCCTCACCCCTATCCTCTCAACCCCCCACCCCTCTCTCCCATCCTCTCAACCCCCCCACCCCTCTCTCCCATCCTCTCAACCCCCCACCCCCCCACCCCTCTCTCCCATCCTCT
>NC_134878.1:4738667-4741167 GCF_041734735.1 Babylonia areolata | reverse complement strand
CTTGGTGGTTTCCGTTGTTTGGCTTGATACTCTATTGTATATGAGTTGTTTAATGTGAGGCTGACACTTAGAGCCCATTATAAGGGGAGTTTGCTCCATTTATAAGTGCATCATCGTGATCATCATCATTCATGACTATTAAAGATTATTGTTATCATCATCATTATCATCAGCAGCAGCAGCAACATCAGTATTATTATTATTACTACTACTACTTTTACTACTGCCACTACTGCTGCTGCTGCTACTACTACTATTACTATTACTGCAACTCCGACTACTGCTGCTGCTGCTACTACTACTATTATTACTACTACTACTACTACCATTATCATTATTAGTATTATTGTTGTTTTTTTATTATCAAATCATTGCGTTATGAACGAGAAGAGGAAGAGGCACTACTTGTGTTGTACGTTCTCGCTGTCTCTGTGATTTCGCTGAACAAAAAAACAAAACAGCCAAAATAAATCAATGAATGAATAAATGCATGAATGAACGAAAAGACTAAAATAGATAGATTGATTAAATTATTTAAGTAATGAAGTAGTGCAATTACCAGAAGAGGAGGAAGCAGAAGAGGAATTCGTTAATGATAAAAAGCACGGTGATTTGTCATCCTGACATGTACACGCACTGTGTGTTCGATTTCAGGCCAACAGCTCGCTCCTTCACGTAGTGGTAGTCGTCAACAGCGTTCAAGGGGTTAAGCGCCCTCCCCTCCCCTCCCCTCCTTCAATTAATGCCAACCCCCCCACACCCCTCGCCCTGCCCCCCTCCCCACCCTCCCCTCTTCCCCCTTTCCCAAGTCGTCCCTACAAGTGACCTACTTCCGCGATGATTCACCCACCCCTATCCTCACCCCTACCACTTCCACCTTCTTCACACACACCCCCCCCCCCCCCCACCTCTGCGGCACCCTCTTCAGTTTGGCTTTTTTTTTCTTTCATTTTTTTTTTTTTTTTTAATCCTTATTTGATTTCTATATTCCAGAGGTGTGTGTGTGTGTGTGTGTGTGTGTGTGTGTTGGTGTGTGTGTATGTGTTGGTGTGTGTGTGTATGGGTTGGTGTGTGTGTGTGTGTGTGTGTGTGTGTGTGTGTGTGTGTGTGTGTGTGTGTGTGTGTGTGTGTGTGTGTGTGTGTGTGTGTTGGTGTGTCTTTTGTGTGTGTGTTGGTGTGTCGTGTGTGTGTGTGTGTGTTGGTGTGTTGTGTGTGTGTATGTGTTGGTGTGTGTGTGTGTGTGTGTGTGTGTGTATGTATGTGTGTGTGTGTGTGTGTGTCTTTGTGTGTGTGTTGGTGTGTTGGGTGTGTGTTTGTGTGTGTGTGAGTGTGTGTTTGTGTGTGTGTGTGTGTGTGGGTGTGGTGTGTGTGTGTGTGTTGGTGTGGTGTGTGTGTGTGTGTGTGTGTGTGTGTTGGTGTGTGTGTGTGTGGGTGTGTCTTTTTTGTGTGTGTGTTGGTGTGTTGTGTTGAGTGTGTGTGTGTATGCGTGTGTGTGTGTGTGTGTGTGTGTGTGTGTGTGTGTGTGTGTGTGTGTGTGTGTGTGTGTGTGTTAGCCAGTTGTAGGTCAAACCTGAAAGATGGACAACTTTGATAAACACGCGAGAGTCTCTCAGACGAAACGGGTGCGATCGTTGTCTCCCAACGTGTGTGTGTGTGTGTGTGTGTGTGTGCGTGTGCGTGTGCGCGCGTGCGTGTGTGTGTGTGTGCGCGCGTGTGCGCGCGTGCGTGTGTGTGTGTGTGTGTGTGTGTGTCTGTCTGTCTGTTTGCACGTGTATGTGTTCTCTCTCTCTCTCTCTCTCTCTCTCTCTCTCTCTCTCTCTCTCCTCCCCCCCCCCCTCTCTCTCTCTCTGTTGATTTGCGCAGTGTTATGCTGAAACTTCTCAGTGTTGCTATGCATTTTGCTGTGCTGTAATAATTATTTTGTGTATTACTTTTTTTTTTCTTTCTTTCGTCAAAACAGATTATGTGTGTAAAAATCACACAGAGAATCTTTATCAAAACTTTTTTTTTTTTCGGTCTGCAAGTTTACTGGTTTTTGTTGCTGTTGTTGTTTTGTTTTGTATTTGATGTCAAAACTAAATGTGCAATTTCTGCAGAAGTGTGTCAGGGAGAACCCCCTTTTTTTTTGTCGCCGTGGGGCCCTTAACGTGTGCAAAGTGCATGCATCACACGGGATCTCAGTTTCTCGTGTCAGTGGCACACAGGTGGGGGACTGGAGGGAAGGGTGAGTAAAAAAAAAATATATATATAATAAAGAAGAAAAAAAAAATCTCCTTCCTTGTATGGGGAGGACTCGAACTCATGGCCAGTTACTTCCTTCTTCTTCTTCTTCTTCTTCTGCGTTCGTGGGCTGCAACTCCCACGTTCACTCGCATGTACACGAGTGGGCTTTTACGTGCATGACCGTTTTTACCCCGCCATGTAGGCAGTCATACTCAGCTTTCGGGGGTGTGCATGCTGGGTATGTTCTTGCTTCCATAACCCACCGAACGCTGACATG
>NC_134878.1:4711167-4726167 GCF_041734735.1 Babylonia areolata | reverse complement strand
CAACAACATCGTTAACAACAACAGTGACAACACCTATAATGACAACAACAACAGCATCACCAGTAATAACAACATCAGTAGCACTTACAACGCCACCAACAACATCGTCAACAACAACAGTGACAACACCTATAATGACAACAACAGCAGCACCAACAACAGCAACATCAGCAGCACTTACAACTCCACCAACAACATCGTCAACAACAACAGTGACAACACCTATAATGACAATAACAACAGCATCACCAGTAACAACAACATCAGCAACACTTACAACGCTACCAACAACATCGTCAACAACAACAGTGACAACACCTATAATGACAACAACAGCATCACCAGTATCAGCAACATCAGTAGCACTTACAACTCCACCAACAACATCGTCAACAACAACAGTGACAACACCTATAATGACAACAACAGCAGCACTAAGAACAACATCAGCAACAATTACAACTCCACCAACAACATCGTCAACAACAACAGTGACAACACCTATAATGACAACAACAGCAGCACTAAGAACAACATCAGCAACAATTACAACTCCACCAACAACATCGTCAACAACAACAGTGACAACACCTATAATGACAACAACAGCAGCACTAAGAACAACATCAGCAACACTTACAACTCCACCAACAACATCGTCAACAACAACAGTGACAACACCTATAATGACAACAACAGCAGCACTAAGAACAACATCAGCAACAATTACAACTCCACCAACAACATCGTCAACAACAACAGTGACAACACCTATAATGACAACAACAGCAGCACTAAGAACAACATCAGCAACAATTACAACTCCACCAACAACATCGTCAACAACAACAGTGACAACACCTATAATGACAACAACAGCAGCACTAAGAACAACATCAGCAACACTTACAACTCCACCAACAACATCGTCAACAACAACAGTGACAACACCTATAATGACAACAACAGCAGCACTAAGAACAACATCAGCAACAATTACAACTCCACCAACAACATCGCCAACAACAACAGTGACAACACCTATAATGACAACAACAACAGCATCACCAGTAACAACAACATCAGCAACACTTACAACGCCACCAACAACATCGTCAACAACAACAGTGACAACACCTATAATGACAACAACAACAGCATCACCAGTAACAACAACATCAGCAACACTTACAACGCCACCAACAACATCGTCAACAACAACAGTGACAACACCTATAATGACAACAACAGCATCACCAGTAACAACATCAGCAATACTTACAACGCCACCAACAACATCGTCAACAACAACAGTGACAACACCTATAATAACAACAACAACAGTTTCAGTTTCAGTTTCAGTAGCTCAAGGAGGCGTCACTGCGTTCGGACAAAACCATATACGCTACACCACATCTGCCAAGCAGATGCCTGACCAGCAGCGTAACCCAACGCGCTTAGTCAGGCCTTGGGGAAAAAAAAAAAAAAAAAAAAAAACAAAAAACCCACACACAACCACACACACACACACACACAAAAAAACAAACAAAAAAAAAAACAAAAACAAAAAAAAACGGGGGAATAAATAATAGATAAGCTTGCATAAATAAATAAATAAATAAATAAATAAATAAATAAATAATAATTATAATATAGAAAAAGGTAGTAGTAATAATATTAGTAATACTAATAAAATGATAATAATAAAACATAAATAAATAAATAAATAAGACAACAATGGTGATAAATAAGCAAATAAGTGTAAAAAATGAAGACACACATTCACACATACACCCACACATGCATACAACAACAGCATCACCAGTATCAGCAACATCAGTAGCACTTACAACTTCACCAACAACATCGTCGACAACAACAGTGACAACACCTATAATGACAACAACAACAGCAGCACCAACAACAGCAACATCAGCAACACTTACAACGCTACCAACAACATCGTCAACAACAACAGTGACAACACCTATAATGACAACAACAACAGCATCACCAGTATCAGCAACATCAGCAACACTTACAACTTCACCAACAACATCGTCAACAACAACAGTGACAACACCTATAATGACAACAACAACAACAGCACCAGTAACAGCAACATCAGCAACACTTACAACCCCACCAACAACATCGTCAACAACAACAGCAACAAGAGAGGAATCGAGGAAGAAAGGAAGAAGAATAATGATGGTTCAAGACGAAAAAAAAAAAAGAGGAATAGAGAAGACAACGCAAATTGTAGAGGAAGAGAAGGAGGAAGAGAAGGAAGAAAGAAAAACAGGAGGAAGATGAACACTGGATAGATAGATAGATAGATAGATAAACTTCTTGGCCATAAAATTCGGTCAACCTATTTTCAGGAGGAAGATGAAGAAGAAGTAGAAGAAAGAGGAGAAAGAGGAAGATTTTTTTTTTTTTTTTTTTTAAGAAATCAAAAAAAAAAGAACAACTCAGGCCACAAAATTCCCTCAATGCCGCCCATTTTCGGGACGAAAAAGCCACAATGGACGGAAACTCACATGAAGCAGGCAGTCTGCAGATCGATGCAAAACCAATAACCGTGGGCACTTTGGCAATGAATGGAAACTATTTTGAGAGAGAGAGAGAGAGAGAGAGAGAGAGAGAGAGTATCGGGGAAAGGGGAGGGGTCAGGGTTTGTGTGTGTGTGTGTGTGTGTGTGTGTGTGTGTGTGTTTTGAGAGGAAGAGTGTGTGGGTGGGAGGGGGGGAGGGGGAGAATAGTGTAAAGGGAATGTGTGTGTGTGTGTGTGCGCGTGTGTGCATGAATTGCGCGTGCGTACGTGTGTGTGTGTGAGTGCGTGCGTGTGTGTGTGAGTGCCTCTGTGTGTGTGTGTGTGTGTGTGTGTGTGTGTGTGTGTGTGTTCAGACGAATAGAGAGTATATTGTGTGTGTGTGTGGGGGGGGGGGATGGCGCGCGCGCGAATGTGAGCGTTAGAGGGAAAGAGAGAGAGGTAGAGTGGTAATGGGGGTGGGGGGATTTATGACGTAAAAGGGAGAGAAAAAAATTCGAGACAGAGAGAGACAATGGCATTCGGGACTTTCTGCAAGTAAGGAAAGGGACAAATAATAAGGAGCGAAAGAGGGTGGTGGGGTGGATGAATAAAGAAAGAGAGAAATGTGATTTTAGACGTAAAAGGGGAAGGGAAAATCCGAGAGAGAGAGAGAGAGAGGGAGGAAGGGGTGATCAGGGTTTCGGCAAGAGGAGAAGAGACGACTAAAGAGTGAAAGAGTGTGTGTGGTGGATGGATAAAGAAGAGAGAGAGAGCGAGAGAGAGAGAGAAAGAAAGACCGAACGACAGTGTGTGGTGGATGGATAAAGAAGAGAGAGAGAGCGAGAGAGAGAGCGAGAGAGAGAGAGAGAGAGAGAGCGAACGACAGAGAGAGACAGATACTTGGAGGAGAAAGTGAGCATAAACTTCGGAGCAGAAATTGAATTGAGAGACGACACAATATAGTGGAGAAATAGGGGGGTGGGGGTGGGGATGGGGGGGGGCAATGTGTGTGTGTGTGTGTGTGTGTGCGTGCGTGCGTGTGTGTGTGTGTGTCCATGTCTGTGTCTGTGTCTGTAATTTTAAGTGAACGTGTGTGTGTATATTCATGTGTGTGTGTGTATATATATATAAGTGTGCGTGTGTGTGTGTGTGTGTGTGTGTGTGTGTGTGTGTGTGTGTGTGTGTGTGTGAACTCAGAACTCATTTAATCGTCGTAAAACCCATCGTAGGAATTATGGCCACTATAAACTAAATACAACAAACAATCAAAACAACAAAAAAAAAAGAAGAAAAAAGCAAAAGCAATAAGCTGTGAGCATATGCAGGATATCCCACAAGACATAGTTAAGGGTTGCCAACTTTAAAGCATTCACATAATTATTTATATATATATATATATATATATATATATATATATATATATATATATATATATATATATATATAAAATTATTTTGCCAGTTCTGGTTGGAAATAACTTTGTGGCAACAGACTCCCAAAGCCGTGTGTGTGTGTGTGTGTGTGTGTGTGTGTGTGTGTGTGTGTGTGTGTGTGTGAGGCTGTCGTTCATTCTGACCTACGCTTGGGTTATACCATCGGCTTGCGCAATGTTTAGCAGCCACGGCATCACAAAACAGGGGAGATGTATGGCGGAGCGCGTGTGGGAAGTGTTCGAAACCGGGCGTTAAAATCACGGCGGTCAGTGTGACAGTCTACAAGTTCAGTAACAAAGATGAGTGATTTTTCTGTGTATTTGACTGATAATTTGTTATCGCGTTATTGTTTAATCATTAGTGAATTGTTGAGAGGGTTTGACGGGCGCAATAGCCGAGTGGCTAAAGCGTTGGACTGTCAATCTGAGGGTCCCGGGTTCGAATCACGGTGACGGCGCCTGGTGGGTAAAGGGTGGAGATTTTTACGATCTCCCAGGTCAACATATGTGCAGACCTGCTAGTGCCTGAACCCCCTTCGTGTGTATATGCAAGCAGAAGATCAAACACGCACGTTAAAGATCCTGTAATCCATGTCAGCGTTCGGTGGGTTATGGAAACAAGAACATACCCAGCATGCACACCCCCGAAAACGGAGTATGGCTGCCTACATGGCGGGGTAAAAACGGTCATAAACGTAAACGCCCACTCGTATGCATACGAGTGAACGTGGGAGTTACAGCCCACGAACGCAGAAGAAGAAGAAGAGGGTTTAAATCACGTAAGGAGCTGAAGTTTTCAACATAACAGGACCTTCTACATAATGATACCCAGATGCACCCTTCCACCGTCTAAGAGGAGACAGCCTGACTAAAATCCCCAATCCGACAGCTTTCATACAGTAATAAAGGGATGAATGGCTGTTGGGTTAAACAATCACTAACTGTATGCAGTCTGGCCTTAGGGCGACACCAGGCTGACGGACTCCACACAGATGGACATCCATTGCCCTTCCCTGATAAGAGGCTCTGTCAGGGCGACCGAATATTTTCCCTCACCATATAGAACACTTTTCTATGGATACTAACAAAACTCTGTCTCGCGTGCACCTCGGGGATCAGCTGCATAGCACGAGACATAAATTCAGATCCCCCAAACCCCAAAACAGACGCAACAAAAGAGGTGGGAAAAGATCGTGCTTTGGAAGCAGAATGACAAAAGCAGAGCGGCTGTCAAAGATATTCTTTAGAATCGGCAGTTGGAATTGCTCCAGCGCGAGAATGAGAATCTCAACAATTGAGAAATCAGCATATTTTGACGTCCAAGAGACCAGGACAAGTGCAGACAGACCAACAATGAGAATTTCACAGTCTTTCAAAGGCATGAAGGAAGAGGAGCAGCAATCATACTAAACAAAAGCCTTAAAAAAACAACAACAAAGTTTCCACCATGAATATAGAGAAATGGTGTAGCAACTCATGTGAACTAGTAGGTGTGCGTCTTGAAAAACCTGACGGAATTCACAAAAGCATCGTGCAAATCAGAAACCTGCACAACAAAAGCGGATTGGGCCTTTTTTTTGAGGAAATAGAGAACGAATTTGGAGACTGTCACTATCGGTCTTCTTATATAGCTTGTGCTAAGGGGGGTGAATCACGAACTGCTGGGTATCTATGAACAAAAACGAACCATCCACGAACCAACATCAAAGCGTTTCGAAAAAGCCACTGCTCGCTGCTCTCCTCAAACCACCGCTCAGCTGCTCTCAAACCACCGCTCAGCTGCTCTCCTCAAACCACCGCTCAGCATTTCCTTCCGTGACAGCAAGGGTGGGAAATACCCCAACGCGGCAAGGAAGCGTTCTTTTATTTGTTGATCTAAACATGCATTTATTTATTTATTTATTTATTTATTCCTTCATTTATTTATTCATTTGTTTTGTTTGTTTCGTCTGTTCTTCAACCTCAAGTCATTCCAAGCAGAAAATGGCTGTAACCCCCGCCACCCCCATTTTCAACTTTATGTTATAGCTCATGAAAATTACTTGTATTTATTTGTATTTGTATTTCTTTTCATCACAACAGATTTTTGTCTGTGCGAAATTCGGGCTGCTCTCCCTATGGAGAGCACGTCGCTACACGACAGCGCCACCTTTTTTTTTTCTTTTTTTTTTTCTTTTTTTTTTTCCTATCGAAGTGGATTTTTCTACATAATTTTGCCGGGAACAACCCTTTTGTTGCCGTGGGCTCTTTTACGTGCGCTAAGGTTAATAGCCATGGTTAATAAGCGCGCGCTTGGTGAGCACCCACAGCGAAGATTATCATTGTACGGCAGGATGTTTTGTCGGATACTAAAACTGGACACGACGATCATCAATGTGGAATAGGACCCCTGTTGGAAACAGGGAATGAGGAATGTGGGTGGGTGGGTTGGTGTGTTAGAGGGGGGGCGGGCCACGAACGAAGAAGAAGAAGAAGAAGAAGAAGAAGAAACAGTTTTAAACAGTCCAGCAGTTGAGTGTTTGGGAGAATCGAGACGACATCGGGGAATGGAACGTGTGCAGTTCATGAGATCGTCATCTGAAACAGTGATGCTCTTTACCTTTTTACAACCCCCACCACCCTCACTCTCCCTCCACCTCCATCCCTCCCCCCTCCAGTCAGTATGTTTAAGTTTGATTTGTTTTGTTGCAAATCATCATTAGCGTGTGTGTGTGTGTGTGCTTGCGTGGGTGTGCGTTTTTGCGTGTTTCGGAGACATCGTTGGACTGAAGTTGTGATTCAATGAGTTCGTATTGTTATTGTATCCTCCACACCCCCAAAAAGGGGCAAAAGGATGAAATTTCTTTGAATCTTTGAATATATTGATCATGTCGGATCTGTCAGCGAACTAATTTTGGCTGTCACAGTGGGCCTGGTGAAAGAAAGCAAATGATGATGACAAGCAGATAGGAGAAACTGATGCTCCGTAGCAACGAGAAGAAAAACAACAACCAAAGGTGACAATGATTCGATGATGCCGATGACAACGACGGCAACGACGACGACGACGATGATGATGATGATGATGATGATGACTATTCACTTGCTACAGAGGAGAAAACTACAAGCAGCCAAGACAGCTAAGCCACAGAGGAGCGGCGGGGGCCCAGTGTTAGTGTGCCCGAATATAGAGCGAGCGTCCAGGGGTTCGAGTACCGCACGGGGCCAAGATTCTGCTCCACTAGGCCTTGTGGTGGCCTGGGTTGCTTTTTTTTTTCTTTCTTTTTGTAAGGAGGGTGGAGGATTCGGAAAGGACGATAAAGCTATAGGTTCCGATTACGCACGTGAAAGAGCCCACGGCAACGGAGAGTTGTTCCACCTTTACTCGCAACTTCATGTCTAGAAAGTGTGGGATCACGAGAAAGCGTGGTCGCCGATCAGTGCCATGCTCTGTCACAATGTCTTGAGAAATGAGGTACGACCCCCCCCCCCCAACCCCCAGGACCCCCAACGCCCCCCCCCCTCGCACCAAACCCCCTCCCCCGCGTGCCCGCCCCCAGCCCCCTCCCATCTCCCCCCATCCCAGTCTTTCTCGAAATGTGCGAGAAAGTGTGGGATTGCGTTTTAAAGCGTTGACTAGAAAGATGCTTTTTGTTATTAGCGTACACGTGACATCTCGGCAAAACAGCGCAATACAATGTGCATGTTTTCTCTCTCTTTTGTTCTCGTCGAGAGAGAGAGAGAGACAGAGACAAAGAGACAAAGACACAGAGACAGAGACAGAGAGAGAGGAGGAGGAAGAAGAAGAAAAAGAAGAAGGCCTATCGCAGCAGAAAGCCGTGGTATGCAAGTGGTGCTTTGTTCGCTCCTTGAAACGTTGGATGGGGGGGGTACCCTCCAGTGTTACACGTGCAAGCTCTTCAGGGTCCTTGTTGTCTTGTTGTCAGGTTTAGCGCCAAAGTCCCACCACTCTCTGACTGTCAGCCGTTAAGGGTGGAGAGGTGCAGGAAAGGTGGAAGGAAGTGAGGGGGGGGGGGGGGGGGGGTGAGGGGGGGGGGGGGCGGGGGGGGATTTGTAGGGGTTGGGTTGGAACCGGGAACACACACTGCATTGTTCTGCACCGTTGTTGGTTTTTGGTTGTTTTGTGTGTGTGTGTGTGTGTGTGTGTGTGTGTGTGTGTGTGTGTGTGTGTTTTTCTCCGTTTACTTACAGTCATGAAAGTTGTGTTGCGTAATTTCTTGGAATGGCTACTTGCGGAAAGAGAGAGAGAGAGAGAGAGATGCGGATGTGTGTGTGTGTGTGTGTGTTTGTGTGTGTGTGTGTGTGTGAGAGAGAGAGAGAGATAGGGTGTGGGGGTGGGGGACACGATCACGGACACGGACATTGTTTTATTTCCCATTGACAATGCTATCTTTTTGGAAAGTGGGGGACATTATATGAAGAATGGAATTTCGGCGGTTTCCAGAAAAATGGATACACTGCTAAGAGGAAACACCCCCCAAAATTAAAATAAAATAAAAAGACAGAGAGAGAGAGAGGAACAGAGAGAAAGAGAGAGAGAGAAAGAGAGGGGTGGGGGGATGTGGAGGAAGAAATAATGGGGCGATAGAAGCATTCATCCACATGTTACTTCCTCCTTCAAACCACGTTCCAACAGAAGAGTTTCCAGACGAAGGAATGTGGCGACACATGCTGGACTGAACTGCATACTGTGTTGTGTTGTATTGTGTTGTATCGCATTGCATTGCATTGTGTTGCGTTGTATTGCATTGTATTGCATTGTGTTGCGTTGTATTGCATTGTGTTGCATTGCATTGCAGTGTATTGCGTTGTATCGCATTGTGCAGCACTGCAGTGTAGTGTATTTCATTGCGTTGTATCGTATTGTATTGCATTGCGTTGTATCGTATTGTATTACATTGGATTGGATTGGATTGAATTGTATTGCATTGTATTGTGTCGTATTGCATTGTATTGCATCGTATTGTATTACATTGGATTGCATTGTATTGTATTGTATTGCATTACATTACATTATATTGTAATATATTGTATTGCAGCTTCAGTTTCAGTTTCAGTTTCAGTTTCTCCAGGAGGCGTCACTGCGTTCGGACAAACCCATATACGCTACACCACATCTGCTAGGCAGATGGTCAACCAGCGGCATCACCCCCAACGCGTTTGGTCAGGCACTTGAGTGCATGCGTAAATATTTGTGTACCTATCAGAGTGGATTTCTATAGAATTTTGCCACCAGTTAGGCAGCCCTACTTCGTTTTCGGAGGGTGTGCATGCTGTGTGTGTTCTTCAGTCCACAACCCGCCGAACGCTGACATTGATTACATGATCTTTTTTTAAGGACCCGTTGTCTTTTAGGGACAACTGAGACATGAGATATTAACCAAGGAGTACAGCTTTGTCTTTTAAGGACGCGTCGTCTTTTAGGGACATTTCAGACATAAGATGTTTACCAAGGAGTACAGCATTGTCTTTTAAGGATTCGTCTTTTAGGGATATTTCAGTCAGACATGAGATACTACAAGGAGCACAGCATTGTTTTTTGAGGACGCGTTGTCCTTTAGGAACATTTCAGACATGAAATATTAACCAAGGAGTAAAGCATTGTCTTTTAAGGACGCATCGTCTTTTAGGGACATTTCAAACATAATTAAGATATTAACCAAGGAGTTCGGCATTGTCTTTTAACGTGCGTATTTGATCTTCTGCGTGTGTATATACACACGGTGGAGGGTAAGGCACTAGCAGTGTCCGCACATGATTATGTTGACCTGGGAGACCGGAAACATCTTCGGCTTTTACCCACCACGCGCCGTAACCCCCGAGATGCGAACCCGGGACCCTCAGATTGAAATTCCAACGCCATAACTACGTGACTGTTGCGCGGCTCAAACCTGGTTCCGTGGCTTGATGAGCTAACGGTTGCAGGTGTTCCCAACAGCATTGTTGATGCGTACGTGTTTCGCTGCCGCTGGTGGTGTGACTCATTCTTTTAGTGTGGTATGGTCTGCCCTGGTCTCTGTCTGTCTGTCTGTCTGTCTCATATCTGTCTCTCTTTGTCTGTGTCTGTCTGTCTCTCCCTCCCTCTGTCTCTCCCACCTCCGCTCCCCTGCCCCCCGTCCTCCGCCACACACACACACGTCTTCGCATGCATTCGCATACAATCACACATGCGAAGAGAGAGAGAGAGAGAGAGAGAGAGAGACGGACGGGGACTGAAAAAACAGATACAGAGAGTGTTTACGCAATATCTGCAGGCCACGTGTTGAGACACCCCCCGCCCCCCTTCCCACCCTCCCTCCCCCACTGCTCTCCTTCTATCTCTCCCTCCACCCCCACCACTCTCTCTCTCTCTCTCTCTCTCTCTGGTGGGTTTTGTTTTTCGCCAACCTGTTTCAGACATACAGCATACTTGTAAAATGTCGTCATAGGAAATTATTCGCAACATCTTTGCCCGCTCTCATACCAAGGGATACAATTATCATGTCATGCTATGCTATACAATGCAATGCACACACAACACAACAACAACACAATACACTGCAACAAATCACACTTTTGTATTTGTTTGTATTTGTATTTCTTGTTATTACAACAGATTTCTCTGTGTGAAATTCGGGCTACTCTCCCCAGGGAGAGCGCGTCGCTATACTACAGCGCCACCCATTTTTTGTTTGTTTTTGTTTTTTTCCTGCGTGCAGTTTTATTTGTTTTTCCTATCAAAGTTGATTTTTCTACAAAATTTTACCAAGAACAACCCTTTTGTTGCCGTGGGTTCTTTTACGTCCGCTAAGTGCATGCTGCACACGGGAACTCGGTTTATCGTCTCATCCGAATGACTAGCGCCCAGACCACCAACTCAAGGTCTAGTGGAGGGGGGGGTGAGAAAATATCGGCGGCTGGGCCGTGATTGGAACCAGCGCGCTCAGATTCTCTCGCTTCCTAAGCAGACGGATGCGTTACCTCTAAGCCATCACTCCCACATGTTTCAGACACTACCCTGCACGACAACACAGTGCAATCTCCGAGGTTCTGAGGGCCCCACCAAAGGCACACATTTCTACAAAGCGAGGGGTTCCTTAGTGATCATGTTGCTGTTGCTGTTGCTGCTGCTGCTGTCGCTGGCCTTAGTGATAAGACGTGACATTTGTTTGGGGGTTTGCCGGTTTCTCTTTCCTTGTATTCGTATTATCCAGTGAGGTTAGTGACGCAAGGATTTCGTGAGAGGAGGAAGAGATAAAGAAGAACAACAAGGAGGAGGAGGAACAAATGCGTGCACATAGACACACACACACACACACACACACACACACACACAGAGTAGAGGTCATTGCAATGCTGTTTGAGAGAGAGAGAGAGAGAGAGAGAGATGAATTCAGTATGCGAATCTGGTTAGTTTGATGTGAGCAGAGACCATTGCATTGTTGTCAGAACACACACACACACACACACACACACACACGCACACACACGCACACACACAGTGGCACGCGCGCACACACGCATACACACACATACATACACACACTCTCTCTGTCTCTGTCTCTCTCTCTCTCTCTCTCTCTCTCTCTCTCTCACACACACACACACACACACACACACACACACACAGAGTTAGAAGATGAACTCAGCACGTGGTTCTCGTTTACTTCGATGTGGGCTAAAGCCATCGCTTTGTTCTCAGCACACACACACACACACACACACACACGGGGAGAGAGGCGGGGAGAGTCAGAAGATGAACACAGCTCGTTATTTCGATGTGAGTAGGGGCATTTGCATTGTTGTTGAAAAGAGAGAGAGAGAGATTTAGAAGGTGAACTCATCGCGTGATTCTTTTTTTTTTTTTTTTATCAGGGGCCACTGCACACACGCACACACGCACACACACATACACTCTGTCATGGAGAGAGTAGGGGGGGGGGAGGGAATTCTGAAGATGAATTCAACGTCCACCCTGATTCTTTGTCATCAATAAGAACAACACGTCATGAATTTATTCATTTATTTATTCACTTATTTATTTATTTATTTATTTTTTGTTTGTTTGTTTGTTTATTGGAACGTTTGTCTGCTGTACCATCGAATTCTACGAAAATGATTTCTTACAAACCACAATGACAAATATATATATATATATATATATATATATATATATAGGGGGGGGGGGGGAACCCAGCCAAACAACAAATATAATGCCTCCAACTTAATTTACCGGGGAAGGTAGAATTTGGTCGGGGTGTCAACACGACAATCTACGTAGTACACCGGTTCAAAGAAGTTCGTCGACTTTGGATTCCCAGCAGCCGACCACGCCCCCCCCCCCCCCCCCCCCCCCCCCCCCCCCCCCCTCCGCTCCCCCCCCCCCCCCCACGCCCTCCTTCTGCCCTCCCCCTTCCCCATCTCCTCTACCCCTCACCCACCCCTAACCCCTACCCCAACTTCCACTCTCCCTTCCGCTTGGGATGGTGACTATAAACGCCCACAGTCGCCTCCCCTGCTGGGGTCCGGACTCCTCTGCCGCGGGGCTTCATTGGCATAATTATTCATAGACTGACGTCACCTTTTAGGATCATTGACCCCTTTTTTTTTTACACCTTTCCCCCACCCCCCACCCTTAACCCAACTCTCCTAATCTTTCATACATATACATATTGATCGCTGATGTAGACAAGTAAGAAAAGAAGAGAAAAGAAATATATATATTATATATATATATATCGGTAGACAGAAGTGGGACAATAGCTGAAAACTGAGGTGGCTTTCCATTTTTGATTTACGTCATAGCTGTGATGGTGTGGTAGTGGTGAGTCTGGGACTTCGAATCGAGTTTCAAAAGCCGTGGGCTAATTCATTCTTTCTTTCTTTTTCTTATCTCGTGTTTTTACACTCTGTGCAGTAGCGTAGGGAATGTAGATTTATTCAGTCGAATAACGCTGTTTCCAGTGCAGTTGAACACTGAACGTGATGTCCGGGGAACTTGGAAAGCACTTCAGACAAAAGTCTTGTTTTGGAGGGCTTATGGGAAACATACACAGACTGTAAGCTTGGGGATCTCTCTGTCTCTCTCTGTCTCTCTGTCTCTCTGTCTCTGTCTCCTGTCTGTCTCTGTCTCTCTCTCTCTCTGTCTTTATCTCTCTCTCTCTGTCTCTGTCTCTCTCTCTCTCTCTGTCTCTCTGTCTGTCTTTGTCTCTCTCTCTCTGTGTCTCTCTCTGTCTTTATCTCTCTCTCTGTCTCTGTCTCTCTCTCTCTGTCTCTCTCTCTGTCTGTCTGTCTCACTGCTGTGTGAACTGATCTCACAATTTTCTGTATGTCTAAAGAGCAGAGACAGGGAGAGACAGAGACAATAATACAGAGAGTGAGACAGGCCGACAGAGAGACAAAGTGATACACAGAGACAGAAAGAGTGAGAAAGAAGGAGGGAGAGAAAGAGAAAGAGAGCCAGAGAGAGAGAGTGGGGGGGAGAGAGAGCGAGAGAGAGAGGCAGACAGACAGCCTAACAGAAAGAGAAGAAGGAGGAGGAGGAGAGGGAGGAGGAGATGATGAAGAAGAAGGCAAGAGACCGTGACGACGGGACGACCAGAAGAAGAACAACAACAACAACAGCAACAACAACAACAACAACAAGAGAGGCAAGGCCTTCAAGACTCACTTGTGATACTCTAAAAAAAAAAAAAAAAAATCCAAGCTTTTTATGTATTGAGTATAATTTCAAAATGTAATGCTTAAGAAGAGAAAGATCAGTTTAAAGCAAATTAAGTCCCCTAGCATTAATTGCAGAGTAATTTCCCTTTTTTACTATCTGCACCAAAACGTTTGCAAAATAAATAAAACTTCCATGCTTAGCAATAGAAGTTCCTGTTTGAACAAAAAATGATAATAATGATTGCTCTTGTTGTTGGGTCAGAATATCAGATCAAAGTGCCAAGTTTATAGAATACAAAAAATATAAATATAACAGTAAATGCAGTTTGCATATAATTAGGCTTCATTTTTTTTTTTTTTTTTTTCGTGCCCATCCCAGAGGTGCAATATTGTTTTAAACAAGATGACTGGAAAGAACTGATTTTTTTCCTATTTTTATGCCTAATTTGGTGTCAACTGACAAAGTATTTGCAGAGTAAATGTCAATGTTAAAGTTTACCACGGACACACACACACACACACACACACACACACACACACACACACACACACACACACACAGACAACCGAACACCGGGTTAAAACATAGACTCACTTTGTTTACACAAGTGAGTCAAAAACAAGATACATTTACAACGTGATAACCAGAAGCATCCCTCCACGCCCAAGCGCTTTCGCCCAAAACTGCAGCAAACGGCCAAAAATTTCCGCCAGTTCGGAAAAGTGCAGTGTAGTTAATCAGGTTGCACACAAGAATCAGCTAGGGACGCGCTGACCTTTCTGCTCGGTCGCAGGCCGTCTTCCTGTTTAGCTTCTCTGCCCTTCCTGCTTGATTGTCGCCCTTGCCATTTGCTGCTGGGGGGGGGGGGGGGGGGGGGGGGGGGGGGGGGGGGGGGTATGGGGGGGAGGTGCTTTCTTTACTGCAAAAGTCACGTAGCCTGCATACTTGCGTGCGCATCGTTCGCAACCACATTGCCTGTGCTTTGTTTGCCTGTTTTCTTGCTATTTCAGGGTATCTATAAAATAAAATAAAAAGAAAGAAAAAAAAAGAATTAAAAATCTAAATTAAAAAAACCGCAAAAAAGAAACAAACAGTCAACAAGACAGAGAGACAGAGAAAGACAGAGACCGAGAGAGAGAGAGAGGGAGAGAGAGAGAGAGAGAGAGGGACAGATGGGGAGAGAGAAGAAAAAAAGGAAAGCGATCTTCTACCCTCCTTTATTCTTTCTGCCTCTTTGTCTGTGTGTGTGTGTGTGTGTGTGTGTGTGTGTGTGTGTGTGTGTGTCTGTGTGTGATTGTTTCTGTCTCTCTTTCTGTCTTTCTCTCAGTCTCTCTCTCTCTCTTTATATGCGTACATGTTTGTGTGTCTCTTAGAACACGGCTTGTAAGTC
>NC_134878.1:4702405-4707405 GCF_041734735.1 Babylonia areolata | reverse complement strand
TCTTCTTCTTCGTGTTCTTCTTCTTCTTCTTGTTCTTCTTCTTCTTGTTCTTCTTCTTCTTCGTCTTCTTCTTCTTGTTCTTGTTCTTCTTCTTCTTCTTCTTCTTCTTGTTCTTGTTCTTCTTCTTCTTCTTCTTCTTTTTCTTCTTGTTCTTCATCTTGTTGTTCTTGTTCTTGTTGTTCTTCTTGTTGTTGTTGTTGTTGTTCTTCTTCTTCTTCTTCTTCTTCTTCTTCTTCTTCTTCTTCGTCGTCGTCGTCGTCTTCATCGTCTTCTTCTGCTCCTCCTCCACTGTACTTGCTTTGAAATTTACACACACACACACACACACACACACGCACACGCACACGCGCATGCTCACGCACACATACTCGCACGCAAGCACACACACCCGCACGCAAGCATACACACACACACACACACACACACACACACACACACACACACACACACACACACGCAAGCGTGCGCGCACGCACACACACACACACACGCAAGCGCGCTCATACACACACACCCACCCCTCACTGTCCTTCCCTCCTCCCCTTCACCCCCCCCCCCCCGCCCCCCATGTTCCACATTCCCCATCTCTCCTCCCCTCCCCCACTGCCCCCAACCACCACCCCCCACCACCACCACCACCACCTCCCCACGCCCACACACCCCACCACACCACTCCTCTTTACAATGATTATCTTCCTTCTTCCTCTTTCCCATTTAGTCAACAATGACGTCAATGGAGGAGGAGGAGGTGGAGGAGGGGGGATGCAGTAGACGATAAGAGAGAGGGGGTAGAGGGATGGGAGAGGAGAGATAGAGGGGGGGAGAGGGAAGGGGGAGGAGAGAGAGAGGGGGGGAGAGAGAAGGGAGAGGGAGGAGAGATAGAGGGGGGGGAGAGAAGGGGGAGGGAGGAGAGAGAGGGGGAGGGAGGAGAGATAGAGGGGGGAGAGAGAAGGGGGAGGGAGGAGAGAGAAGGGAGAGGGAGGAGAGAGAGGGGGGGAGGAGAGATAGAGGGGGGGGGAGAGAGAAGGGGGAGGGAGGAGTGATAGAGGGGGAGGGAGGAGAGATAGAAGGGGGGGGGAGAGAGAAGGGGGAGGGAGGAGAGATAGAGGGGGGGGAGAGAGAAGGGGGAGGGAGGAGAGAGAAGGGGGAGGAGAGATAGAGGGGGGGAGAGAGAAGGGAGAGGGAGGAAAGATAGAGGGGGGGAGAGAGAAGGGGGAGGGAGGAGAGATAGAAGGGGGGAGAGAGAAGGGAGAGGGAGGAGAGATAGAGGGGGGTGGAGAGAAGGGAGAGGGAGGAGAGATAGAGGGGGAGAGAGAGAAGGGGGAGGGAGGAGAGATAGAGGGGGGGAGAGAGAAGGGGGAGGGAGGAGATAGAGGGGGAGGGAGGAGAGATAGAGGGGGAGGGAGGAGAGATAGATAGAGCGGGGGAGAGAGAAGGGGGAGGGAGGAGAGAGAAGGGGGAGGGAGGAGAGAGAAGGGAGAGGGAGGAGAGATAGAGGGGGGGGGAGAGAAGGGAGAGGGAGGAGAGAGAGGGAGAGGGAGGAGAGATAGAGGGGGGGGGAGAGAAGGGGGAGGGAGGAGAGATAGAGCGGGGGAGAGAGAAGGGGGAGGGAGGAGAGATAGAGGGGGGGGGGAGAGAAGGGGGAGGGAGGAGAGATAGAGCGGGGGAGAGAGAAGGGGGAGGGAGGAGAGAGAAGGGAGAGGGAGGAGAGATACAGGGGGGGAGAGAAGGGAGAGGGAGGAGAGAGAGGGAGAGGGAGGAGAGATAGAGGGGGGGGAGAGAGAAGGGGGAGGGAGGAGAGAGAAGGGAGAGGGAGGAGAGATAGGGGGGGAGAGAAGGGAGAGGGAGGAGAGAGAGGGAGAGGGAGGAGAGATAGAGGGGGGGGAGAAGGGGAGGGAGGAGAGAGAAGGGAGAGGGAGGAGAGATAGAGGGGGGGGGGAGAAGGGGGAGGAGAGAGGGAGAGGGAGGAGAGATAGAGGGGGGAGAGAGAAGGGAGAGGGAGGAGAGAGAGGGGGGAGAGAGAAGGGAGAGGGAGGAGAGAGAGGGAGAGAGAAGGGAGAGGGAGGAGAGGGGGAGGGAGGAGAGAAAGAGGGGGGGAGAGAGAAGGGAGAGGGAGGAGAGAGAGGGGGAGGGAGGAGAGATAGAGGGGGGGAGAGAGAAGGGGGAGGGAGGAGAGAGAGAGGGGGAGGGAGGAGAGAGTGAGGGGGAAGGAGAGAGACAGGAAGGAGACTAGAGAATGATTATCTTCCTTCTTCCTCTTTCCCATTAAGTCAACTATGACGTCAATGGAGGAAGAGGGATGTAGAAGACGATAAGAGAGAGGGGGGGTGAGGGGGGAGAGGAGAGATAGAGGGGGAGAGAGAAGGGGGAGGGAGGAGAGAGAAGGGAGAGAGATAGAGGGGGCGGGGGAGAGAGAGAAGGGGGAGGGAGAAGAGAGAGAGAGGGGGGAGGGAGGATAGATAGAGGGGGAAGGAGAGAGAAGGGGGAGGGAGGAGAGAGAGAGAGAGAGGGTGGAGGAAAGAGACAGGGAGGGAGGAGAGAGGGGGGAGGAGAGAGAAGGGGGAGGGAGGAGAGAGAGAGGGGAGGGGTAGAGATAGGGAGAGAGACACAGAGAGGAAAGGTAGATTGGAGGAGGGGGGGGGGCGGGGTGAGGAAGAGAGTGAGAGAAAGAGAGTAGAGGAAGGTAAAGAGAGATTGGGAGAGAGAGAGGAGAGGGAGAGAAAAGGAATGAGAGAGGAAGGTTAGAGCGACGGAGCGAGAGAGAGAGAAAGGTGAGGGGGTAGAAAGGTAGAGAGAGAGAGAGAGAGAGAGAGAGAGAGAGAGAGAGAGAGAGAGAGATGTACTGAAATTGGGAGAGACAAGAGAGGTGTAAAAACAGGAATGAGAGAGTAAGATTAGGGAGGGAGGGAGAGAGAGTGTGTGTGTGTGGGGGGGGGGGGGGGGGATTAGAAAGGTAGAGATAGAGGAAAGGTAGAGAAAGGGAAGGGTTAAAACTCACTCAGTACGGCCAGTCCTCTCTTCTCCTCTACACAGACCCCTCGGATGTCCAGTGGGTGTCTGAATGACCCAACCTTCAGCTTCCGTCGTCAGAATTGTGGTATTCTTTGTCAACATTCACCTCTTCAGTATAAGAGCCTTCCTCTTGCAATATTTTGATGATGGTAATTGGGGTGAAACGATGTTAACGTCGTCACGGTCTCTTTCGCCGTTCGTATGGAGAGAGTTAATGAGAGGAGGTAAACGGAAACGGAAACGGAAAGGTTCATTCACAAAAATATAGGCCTCAGCCCCAAGTGAAGGGGTTAATAATAATCATGAACATTACACAACTCAATAAGACAACATAAGCAAACAAGCATAAACGCAGATAACAAAACATAATTATATTCATTTCACGAAGTGGCGGATTCTCTAAAGTTTAAAAGCCTTATACAAAAAGCAAGGAAAAATCACGAACGTCCTTACTCAAGTGTTGCTTGACGACATTATAACAGACTGAATTCAAACAAAGAGGGATGTTTGTAATATTTATAAACATTTCACGAAGGGGAGGGAGGTAGAAAGAGAGAGAGAGGGGGACAGAGAGAGAAATGAGAGAGGGGAAAGCTAGGAATGTAGAGAGATGGGAGGGGTCGTGAAATTGGGAGAGAGAGAAAGAGAGGAGAGAGAGAGAGAGAGAGAGAGAGAGAGGTAGAGAAAAGGAATGAGAGAGTGAGCTTAGAGAGAGGGACGTAGGGAGGGAGAGAGAGGGGCGGGTTAGATTGGGAGAGAGAGAGGAGAGAGAGAGAGGGGGGGATAGAGAGAGAGAGAGGTAGAGAGAAGGAATGAGAGAGTGAGCTTAGAGAGAGGGAGGGAGGAAGAGAGAGAGGGGGGGTGAGGGGGGGAGGTAGAGACGAAGCCGAAAGGTAGAAAGGGTAGAGAGAGAGAGAGAGGTAGTGAGATTGGGAGAGAGAGACGAGGCCTGGGAAGGAGAGAGAGAGGGGGGGGGGGGAGGGAGAGAGAGAGGTGAGGGGGGGAAAGGTAGAGAGAGAAGAGAGGTAGTGAGATTGGGAGAGAATCGAGGCCTGGGAAGGAGAGAGAGAGAGGGGGGGGGGGAGAGAGAGAGGTGAGGGGGGAAAGGTAGAGAGAGAAAGGTAGTGAGATTGGGAGAGAATCGAGGCCTGGGAAGGAGAGAGAGGGAGAGAGAGAGAGAGAGGTGAGGGGGGAAAGGTAGAGAGAGAAAGGTAGTGAGATTGGGAGAGAATCGAGGCCTGGGAAGGAGAGAGAGAGAGAGGGGGGAGAGAGAGAGAGAGGTGAGGGGGGAAAGGTAGAGAGAGAAAGGTAGTGAGATTGGGAGAGAATCGAGGCCTGGGAAGGAGAGAGAGAGAGAGGGGGGAGAGAGAGAGAGAGGTGAGGGGGGAAAGGTAGAGAGAGAAAGGTAGTGAGATTGGGAGAGAATCGAGGCCTGGGAAGAAGAGAGATAGGGGGGAGGGAGAGAGAGGGGGGGGGGGAGAGAGAGAGAGGTGAGGGGGGAAAGGTAGAGAGAGAGGAGAGGTTGTGAGATTGGGAGAGAGTCGAGGCCTTGGAAGGAGAGAGAGAGGGGGGGGAACAAAGAAGGGGGAGGGAGAAAGAGAGAGAGAGGGAGATAGAGAAAGAGAGAGAGGGATAGAGAGAGAAAGAGAGATGGAGAGAGAAGATAAAGAGAGAGAGGGAGAGGGAGGGAGAGAGAAGAGAGAGAGAGGGATAGAGAGGGAGATAGACGAAGAGAGAGACAGAGAGAGAGAGGGAGGGAGAGAAAGAGAGAGATAGACAGAGAGAGAGTCATACAGACAGAGAGACTGAGAGAAAGAGAGAGAAAGAGAAAGAGAGAGAGGAAGAGACAGGAAGGGGTTAAGTAATTGAGACAGACATACACACAGTGGGGAGGTGTTAGAGAGAGAATAATAAGGAACTCTTTAAATGAACAAGAGGAGAGAGAGAGAGACAATCAGATCAGTGGACAGACAGACAGACAGACAGAG
>NC_134878.1:4694905-4697405 GCF_041734735.1 Babylonia areolata | reverse complement strand
CACTGTTTCTTTTTTTTTATGTTTCTCCTCTTTTTCTTTTCGTTTGGAAAGCCACATGTTATTCGGGATATTGTCCATGAAGTGGTGACGATCGCGATAGTGGGAGGGAGGGAGAGAGAGGGGGGTTTACTTGCTATGTATACCGACGCTGGTTTAAAAGCGAGGTGTTGTCTGTCCACAGTTATGTAACGTATACTTTCCACGAAAGGTCGTCCGTGATGTTGCTCATTTGAGCTGAAAAGTGGACGGCCTCAACACATGTTGTTTGCGAACTGAAGCCACGATGGTGATACACGTGTTGAAGCAACAACTGGATGATCAGTGATGCAGTTATAACGTGAAAATGTGCAATGCTGATTCAAAAAATAATGTCAATGATTAGTGATGTAGTTATGACCTGACAAAGAAAATTTTACAATGAAAATAACCGATGCATCATGACATGACAAAGAAAATGTTACAATGAAAATAACCGATGCATCATGACATGACAAAGAAAATGTTACAATGAAAATAACCGAACACCTGATTAAAAAAAAGGGGGGGGGGGTGGGGGGGGGGGGGGGGGGGGGTTACAAACCACTACGCAGGATAGGGTTTACAGCGAATTATTATTATTATTGTTATTATTATTATTATTATTATTATCATTTTTTTCTCAAGGCCTGACTAAGCGCGTTGGGTTACGCTGCTGGTCAGGCATCTGCTTGGCAGATGTGGTGTAGCGTATATATTAATTTGTCCGAACGCAGTGACGCCTCCTTGAGCTACTGAAACTGAAACTGAAACTGCTGGTCAGGCATCTGCTTGGCAGATGTGGTGTAGCGTATATATTAATTTGTCCGAAGGCAGTGACGCCTCCTTGAGCTACTCAAACTAGTTGATGATACTGATACTTAACAGCCAAACAAGTTGGGCAAACAACAGACGGTATGTGGGTGTTCATTTTGCGGAGTTATAACAGTGTGATGTAATACAGGGTGTAATTGAAAAAAAAAAAAAAAAACACATCACATCATTGTGCAGAAATGGCTCGCAAATCATTAACGTGATATTCATTTTAGGATGCAAACGCTTGGAGCTTCTGGTGTGGCATCGTGTGGTGGTGGTGGTGGTGGTGGTGGTGGAATCGTTGTGATGCTGTGTTGTGCTGACGTACATCAAGGGGAAAGCATATATCCTTTTCTTTCTTTTTTTTTTTTTCTTTTTTTTCTGTCGTGGATACAAATAAACATGATGCAAACTTAAGACCTCAACGCAGAGGACGCCGACCTAGCCATGTGACGCGGGTTTAATTAGAAAGTGTGAGGCAGTCAGACTGTCTGAAATGTTGAGAGACAAAAATCAAGAGCGATCACACATTTCTTCTTCTTCTTCTTCTTCTTCTGCGCTCGTGGGCTGCAACTCCCACGTTCACTCGTATATACAGGAGTGGGCTGTCACGTGTATGACCCCCCGCCATTTAGGCAGCCATACTCCGCTTTCGGGGGTAGTGATCACACATTTCAAATGTACCAGTGCACACCAACTTGTGATTTAATCCAGAAACGGTTTGACACATATTGCGAAGAGTGCTAAAAAGCAGTTGTGATCAGGACAGTACTATTGTATGTTGTTGTTGTTTTTTGTTGTTGTTGTTGTTTTCTTTTTGCTTGCTGAAATGAACAAAATGGATTATACCCTTGCTTTAGGAGTGTTGATTCACACAGTTTTCAGTGATGAGAATGCACTGCGGACGCACCAGTTTTCAACTGAACCGCGAGTGATAGACAGGCCCATTGCGTAGTGGTTTGATTTTTTTTTAAGGACAAGAGAACAATATTATTGTTTTCTTACAAACAACAACAAAATCTATTGACGAGTGGTTTCTTCTGGCAACGCAACTGTAGTTAAAAATAAATAAATAAATAAATAAATAAATAAATAAAAAACGTGGAAAGGCTACATGGTCCCCAAGCCTTCTATAAGGCCATCGGGGGCAGTGAATTCATCTCCACCGTGTCCAGGGCTCGGCGTGTGAGGGTGGGGGTGAGGGTGAGGGGGGTGGGTGCCCCACCCGATCCTTTCCTACCGCCCTGACCTTTTTTCTCAACAACCTTCTCCAACCGAAGTACCAAGTACCCATTTCCACCCGGGTAGGAATGAGTGAATGAGGAGAGGGAAAACCTCACCTCACCTCAGGCCCATAACTACAAAGTAGTCGTTGGGGGGAAGCCTGAGGACCGCAGACTCAACCTCCCTTCTCCATCTGTCTCTGTCGGCAGCCGCCGGCAGCAGCTCACGTGTGTGGAGTCCGGTCCATTGTTTGATGTTCTCATGCCAGTTCTTCCGCTGTCTTCCTCTTCTTCTCCCGCCCTCGATGGTGCCTTGCATGATTGTTTTGGACAAGCTGGTGTGTCGAGTGTTGTGTCCAAACCATATCAGCTTGCGTCTCTTCACAGTTGAAAGGAGAGGTTCCTGAGGGAAAACAAGACAAACAAAAAAACACGGTGTAAAGTTT
>NC_134878.1:4674905-4677405 GCF_041734735.1 Babylonia areolata | reverse complement strand
GTATCAGTGTACGCGAAGCGTGTGTGTCTGTGCCTGTCTTCCCGTCTGTCTTAAGAGAGATAATATCTGCATCCATGTGTGCCTATGGACTGATAATCATATTCCATCGTTGTTGTCGTCATGTGTGCGCATGGAAAAAATATAATTCTATCGCTTTCGCCGTGTGCGCTTCTGGGCCAATATACTTTATGCCTGTCGCTGTGTGTGCGTATGGTGAAACATATTTCTATCGCTGTCGCAGTTACGTTCGCCAGAAGCGCAGTTCTGCGCATGTTTGTCTCACAGACTCTCCAAGCCCATCAAAACGGACGAGGCGACAGTTCAGCGCGCCGCCGACTCGCGTTAACAGATAAAAGTCGGGAGTTAAGCAACGCGTAATTGATTCCCGTGTCTCGGTGATTCGATAAGCAACTGACTCGGCCCTGTCTGTCTGTGTGAAACCCTCTATCTTTTCGCTTCGCTGAGGGAAGCAGTTTCACAAGAAAGGCTTTCTGCCACGTTGTTAGTTGAATTGATAGGAAAATCTACGACGTTTTCTTTTCTCTGTGCGTGCTGATTATGTTTTGTTCCAAAAGTCACGACATATTATTGTAACAGTGAAAAAGGCTCCTTCGTTGTTAGTAATCGATATGATAATAGGCAATGTTTTCGCGCACGTGTGTGTGTGTGTGTGTGTGTGTGTGTGTGTGTGTGTGTGTGTGTGTGTGATCTACCGCTTCTTCAATCTCTCAGTTTGACCACTCCACTCTCTCTCCCTCCACCCCACGCCCCCATGTGTATGTGTGTGAGGTGTGTGTGTGTGTGTGTGTGTGTGTGTGTGTGTGTGTGTTGCATATATATATATATATATATATATATATATATATATATATATATATATATATATATATATATATGTTTTCACGACGTTTTCTTGTGTGTGATTACATTTTTGTTCGAAAAGTTACAACATATGACAAGAAAAAAAATCCAGCTTTCTGCGTTGTTGATCCAATCGATGAGAAGTTGATGTTGATAGCTCTTGTGGGTGTGTTGAGGGTGTTTGTTTGGAAAAGTCACAACATAGCACAGGGCTTGTTATTTTGAAATGTTCTTTACCCACGCTTCAAACACTTCCCATCTCATGCTTCGAGCTTTTGTTACATTGTTTTGTTTCAATTTCACTTGTCATTATAAAAAAAAAAATTAAAGAAGAAAAAAAAAGCATAGCAAAAGACATGCGGGTCAAAATCGGTGAGAGAGAGACAGAGACAGAGAGACAGAGAGAGACGGGGGAAGAAGCGAGGGAGGAAGAGAGACAATAGCAGATACTCAAACAGGTCGATACACACACACGGAGAGAGAGAGACAGACAGACAGACAGAGACAGAGACACACACACACACACACAGATGGTCTGAGAAAACTGAGAAAAAAAACAAACACACACACACACACACACACACACACACACACACACACACACACACACACACACACACACACACACACACAAACACACACACAGATGGTCTGAGAAAACTGAGAAAAAAAACTCAAACAAACAAGACAAAAACTCAAACAAACAAGACAAAAACCAAACAAACAAGACAAAAACCAAACAAACAAGACAAAAACTCAAACAAACAAGACAAAAACCAAACAAACAAGACAAAAACTCAAACAAACAAGACAAAAACTCAAACAAGACAAAAACCCAACAAACAAGACAAAAACCCAACAAACAAGACAAAAACCAAACAAACAAGACAAAAACCCAACAAACAAGACAAAAACCCAACAAACAAGACAAAAACCAAACAAACAAGACAAAAACCCAACAAACAAGACAAAAAACAAACAAACAAGACAAAAACCCAACAAACAAGACAAAAACCCAACAAACAAGACAAAAACCAAACAAACAAGACAAAAACCCAAACAAACAAGACAAAAACTCAAACAAACAAGACAAAAACCAAACAAACAAGACAAAAACCAAACAAACAAGACAAAAACCAAACAAACAAGACAAAAACCCAACAAACAAGACAAAAAACAAACAAACAAGACAAAAACCCAACAAACAAGACAAAAACCCAACAAACAAAAAACTCCAGGAGCACAGAACAGAAGCAGGTGCCCCTAACAAACAGGACATGACGTCAGTCAGCCCAGCCCAGCCCAGCCCAGCCCAGCCTGCATTCCAGGTAAATGACCCACAGCCAAGATGATGCCCAGAAAGCTGGCACCCTGGCTGCCAGAACTAACAGACTCACCGTGACCAAGAGTTCTGTGCCCAGCACACACACAAACACATAACGACTTGTTTTTCATCTTCTTCCTTTTTTTCATGCACTGTGGGGGAAGGGGGAAGGTGGCAGAATGGTTAAGACGCTCAGCTGTCAATGTGGAGAGTCCGTTAGGGTCTGGGTTCGAATCCCGCTCTCGCCTCTTGTCACCCAAGTTTGACAGGAAAATCAAACTGAGCGTCTTGTCTTTCGATCGAGACGATCAACCG
>NC_134878.1:4667405-4669905 GCF_041734735.1 Babylonia areolata | reverse complement strand
TCTCTCTCTCTCTCTCTCTCTCTCTCTCTCTCTCTCTCTCTCTCTCTCTCAGTGGTAATACTACACACAAGATAAACGTACTGAATTCATGTTCACAAACTCAACCTCACATTCAAAATAAATGCAAATCCCGTGCTGAATTCCTTTCCAGAATCTCTCTCTCTCTCTCTGTCTCTCTCTCTGTCTCCCTCTGTCTCGCTCTGTCTCTTTCTCTCTCTCTCTCCATCACAGTAGTCATACCACACACAAAACAAACGTAAATCACATGATGAATTAATGTCAAAAACCTCTCTCTCTCTCTCTCTCTCTCTGTCTCTCTCAATAACTTGGCACCACAATATCCACATTCGCTTACCCGAGCCTCATGCCGATACGGTTCGAATTTGTACATTAATTTTTACCACGTACCCGCATTGATATGTTCAAAACATTTTCAGGTGCATCCTTATAGAACTCACTCACATAACACATACAGACGAACAGTTCTGTACGTACTTTGAAGTCAGATCTTTGAAGCCTATCCTTTCAACCATAAATGACTCAGTTGGCTAACAATGAGGGCATTTTATATGTCTAACTTATTGAATCCGTTTTTACTGTTTCTCCCTGTTCTTGCTTTGGTCTTGTTCTTATTCTGTCCTATTTTCTTTTCATTCAGTTTGTTTTGTTTGCTTGTTTGCATTTCTTCATTTTCTTCTAATTTGTGTGCATTGCATGACTCTATTCGTTTCATTCTATCATGATGGTGACAATAGCTGTTGTATAAGTGATATTGGTGATGGTAGTAGTCATTTTAGTATGTATTACAACTGTCTTACGTGGATTTGATGATAACAGCAATGTGGCTTTAGTCATCCGGTTGTCCACACTGGTGACATATTCCTCCTTCCCCCCCCCCCTCTCTCTCTCTCCCTCTTATCCATCTGTCAGTGTGTGTGTGTGTGTGTGTGTGTGTGTGTGTGTGTGTGTGTGTGTGTGTGTGTTCTTAATCATCTTTTTTCTGCAGGACTTTTTGTTTTGTCTTTCTTCTCTCTTTCTCCCCTTTCCATTAAATATATATATATATATATGATAGTCAGTCGTGTCCGACTATGACCATCAGAACAGCAGAGGAGGCAACTGCTATTCCGACTATTTGGGCTAGAATTTGATTATAGTGGAGAGTGTCTTGCCCAAGTACATCACCACTCTCGGCCAAGAGGGTTTTAGGACAGTCGGCGTTGGGATGGTTCCCAAAGGCCAACTAGCCCACAAAGCTGCAGCACTAAGAGCCAGTGCAATTTTGCCTCCTCGTTTGAGAGTCATAGTCCTTCACAAAAGACTAAGCTGTAAATGATTTCCCATTGACTGGAGGAACCATTGATAATACAGCTCTCACTTTGCTGTTGGCCCAAATGTAAACTTATGTCAGTCTGTGATATAAGCTCAGTGTTGGGCCATTAAATATATGTGTGCTATTGTAACTGATGTAGATTAGCAAGGACACATTGAAAGGATGGGTCATGCCTAAAATCGGAATCCTTGAATAAAAATCGTTTGAGTTCTGAGTTCTCTCTCTCTCTCTCTCTCTGTGTCTCTGTCTCTCTCTGCCTGTCTCTCTCTGTGTCTCTCTCTCTCTTTCTGGATGTCTGAATAGTCATTGCAGAAACAAAATAAACGTAAATCATGTGCTGGATTCATGTTCAGAGATGAAAACAACAAAGAGATGAAAACAGAAATAACGATGTGAAATTATCCTTATTTTGAAAATCGACCAACTCAAGCCGCAATGTGTTTTCTTAGTGGGGTGCGGGTGGGAGGGGGTGCGGGGTACGGGAGATATAAACTGAAAGAGAAGCTCAGTGATTGGGCAGATACTGACACTGACTGGTCGTGTCATTGCAGACGATGTTTTTTTTTTTGTTTGTTTGTTTGTTTTTTTGTTGTTTTTTTTGACCCGGTTGAACAAGTAGTCTAGCGACTGATTCCGTATCAACAATAAGTGCAATAACTCTCAAAACAGAGTAAAAGAACTACTGAGAGAGGATCAAACAAACATTAATGGTAATGCGTCAAATCTTGTCCCTGTATTGGGGAAATATCCGCAGTGCATCGCGATAAATGCAAGCTTGGAAAATATTTGCCTGTTCGGTTACTGGCCTTGATCTTGAGTAGCAGACGTCAAGTCTAAATGGCGACGCCATTGTTTTCCTTCATTTGTTTTGAAGTCTGTTTTATATCGATACAACAAAAGTGAGTGAGTGAGCGTGTTGTCGCCTTTCTTCTGCTTCTTTCAGATGACCGATGTTTTGCTTTTGCTTGATGACTGATAAGTAGGGTCTGAACAGAAACCGTGGAAAATGTGTTTTTTAGCTTTGCCTACTTATCTCAAGACTGGCCTTTGAATGAGTTTGTTTGGGTTTTTAATGTATGGTGAATATGTTATCATGTCTGCAATTTTTTTTATGACCAGGAGTATGATTGAGTGCTGATTTTTTTTTGCTCAGCGAATTTTTAATAA
>NC_134878.1:4649905-4662405 GCF_041734735.1 Babylonia areolata | reverse complement strand
AAAAGAAAGGCCATAGCTTACTTTCGTGTATTGGATTAATAATCGATTGCTAAAGGAATTGAGAGAAGCTAAGGGGTGGGGGATGGGGGGTGGGGGGGGGGCGGTGGGCAGAGAAAAAAAAAAGGAAATATAAAAGATAGATGGTGGTGGTTGTTTATCAGACAAACCAGTACTCGCAGATTTGATAAGGATGGGTTCGGAGGGAAAAAGGGAGGGAGAGGGGGAGTGGTGGTAAACGCTACTGGTTTGGTGGTGGGGGGGGGGGGGGGGGGTCTGGGGGGAAGAGACGGTAATATAAACACGCTGTCAATCATGATATTGGGTAGACTGAAGGTATGGAAAAACCGTCGAAAGAAGGGAGACTTATTGATTGGTGACGGGAAGATGGGGAAAGTAACACACGGGATTTTTCTCTTTTTTTTTTTTTTTTTTTTTTAATACGTAAAAGGACGGCTGTATAAAAAGTTCAGTCAATTTTTGTTATACCTTCTATTCGAAATAACAATACTGATAGATGAATTGAAAGACAGACACACAGGCAGACGGACTGAGAAAAAGAGATGTTGAATTTGTCATGGATGATGATGATGATGATAGTGATGATGATGATATGGATACTTACACAGCGCCTGTCCGTGGTCGGAGACCAAGCTCTAAGCGGTTTACAAACATGGGGTCAGTTACAGAACTGGGTGCTTACTACCTGGGTAGAGCCGACTGACGGCTGCCATTGTCGGGCGCTCATCATTCGTTTCCTGCGTATGGATAAAGATGAGACGATCACCCGAGGTCCCGTGTGCAGCTAGTTTGCACTTAGCGCACGTTAAAAGTACCCAGGAAAACAAAATGTTTGTTCCTGGCAAGAGTATATGGAACAATCCAGTTTGATAGTATAACAGACTTGTAGAGAGAAAAAGAGAATTTTATGTGGTTAGTGCGCTCGCGCGCGCACACACACACACACACACACACACACACACACACACACACACGCACACACACACACACACACACGCACACACACACACACACACACACACACACACACACACACACACAACTAGAAATAGAGAGAGGGAGAGACAGACAGAGAAAGAGACAGTCAGATGGAGACAGACAGACATGAGAGGGAGAGAGAAAGAGAGAGACAGGGGAAGAGAGAAAGAGAGGGAGAGAGGACATGGAGGCGTGGAAGTTATCAGTCATGTATTTTAAAACACTAATGGTCTGGAACGGGGAAGGGTCAGAGAGAGAGAGAGAGGAGGAAGAGGGCAGATAGCAGAAAAGAATGAATTCATAACTGCACGCAGCATGGGCGGAAAAAGGGACGGACGGACGGACGGACGAATGCCCAAATTGAATTAATGAATGAAAGAACGAACGAATGACAGAGGCATGATTGTATAGATAGAAAGACTGACAGACACACAGACAGACAAAATGCACATCACCGCACACATCAATCATGTATTATACAAACTAATGGTCAGGGACGGCTGAGGATTAGGAGCAAGACTGTAAACTGGGTGGAAAGATATAAAAGGGGAAGGGTTCGGGGGGAGGGGGGGGGAGGGGAGGGGAGGGGCCGGAGGGGGGGGGGGGGCAAGGAAAGATCGAGAGAGAGAGAAAGAGAGAGAGAGATTCAAAAACTTTATTACTCAAGGATAAAGATTTTAGGCATCGCCCAGTCTTCCAATCTGTCCTTGTGACAACAATAACAATAACAACATTAACGATAACGACACAAAAAATAATAATTTTGTTAACACTGCTACATCCACTGCTACTACAACGAAGAATGATCACCACCATCATCATTAACATCGTAAAAAGTAATAAAACGAACGCATTCATACATTCATATCCATACACATGCATACACTCTCTCCACCCAACACACACACACACACACACACACACACACACACACACACACACACACACACATACATATATATATATATATATATATATATATATATATATATATATATACTTATGCACAGAGAGAGAGAGAAAGAGACGATTGTGTGTGTGCGTGCGTGCGTGTGTGTTTGTGTGTGTTTGTGTGTGTGTGTGTGTGATACTGACAAAGAGACAGAGAGCGAGCGTGAATGAGAGAGATACTGCCAGTCATGTACTGAACAGATAACATGGTTAGAGAAGAAAGAACACGAGAGAAAGTGAAGAAGAAAGAGAGAGTAGGGCAGACAGAGAGACAAAGAGATATGCTGGGGGAGGGAGGTGAAGATTTTTTATTTCTTTGTATTTCTTTGTTTTCCTTTTTATCACAACAGATTTCTCTGTGTGAAATTCGGGCTGCTTTCCCTAGGGAGAGCGCGTCGCTACACTACAGCGCCACCCTTTTTTTTTTGTATTGTTTTCCTGCGTGCAGTTTTATTTGTTTTTCCCTATCGAAGTGGGTTTTTTCTACATAATTTTGCCAGGAACAACCCTTTTGTTGCCGTGGGTTCTTTTACGAGCGCTAAGTGCATGCTGTACACGGGACCTTAGTTTATCGTCTCATCCGATACAGAAATACCTGCAGACAAAGAAACTCAAACACATACTTATATGAAATGAAGGTGCTCGAATTTGTCTCGTAAGATATGTGTTGAGCAGACATGTATTCATCAGCGGAAAAACACAGAGACACACACACACACACACACATGCACATGCACGCGCGCGCGCGCTACATACAAATGCTTCCTCCCACGATCCGTCATCATTCAAGTGCGCACACACTGATTGTTCGATCCTCGATCCTTGAGGATTTACGGACGGTGGGAATGGGGGGAGGGGAGACATGAGATATATATATATATATATATATATATATAGAGAGAGAGAGAGAGAGAGAGAGAGTATCAGTATCAGTAGCTCAAGGAAGCGTCACTGCGTTCAGTCAAATCCATATACGCTACATCACATCTGCCAAGCAGATGCCTGACTAGCAGCCTAACCCAACACGCTCAGTCAGACCTCGGGAAAAAAAAAAATTAAATAAATAGATAAAATAAGTAAATAAATAGAATAAAATAATAAATAAATAAAATGAATAACAAAAAAATAAAATAAAATAAGAAATAACAAAAAATAAAATAAATAAACAATAATAGATAAATACATAAAAATACTACCACTAATAATAATGATATATATAAGGCGCAAAATCTTGATGAAGTCAGCTCTAAGCGCAAGCGCACACGCACACACACACACATACACACACAAAAATAAAATAATAGAGAGAGAGAGAGAGGTGAGGGGGCATATAGAGAAAGACAGTGAAAGAGTGAGAGGTAGAGAGGAAGTGTGAGGAGAGAGGCTATGGACGGGCGGGCAGGTGTTCAGCATCCACAAGACGCTAATGAACTGGGCAGCTAGTTGGGGAGATCAGCGCTCGCTACGTCACACAGGTGTCGCGCGCACGCGAGGCGACAATGATAATCGCACGTGCTGAACTGATGGGAATAGGTTGGAAGAAAAAGAGGGGGTGGGGGCGGGGGGGGGGGGGGGGGGGGGGAGTGGGAGGGGGCAAGGGACAGGGAGTGTTTAGAGGGGAGTGTGGAGTGGATGTGTGGGGGGAAGCTGAGGATGTGGGGACGGGAGTGGGTCTGGGGAAGAGGAGCTGAGTTTCAGTTTCAGTTTCTCAAGGATGCGTCACTGGTGCGTTGGGGAAAATCCATATACACTTTACCTTACCACACCACACCTGCTGAACAGATGCCTGACAGCAGCATAACACAACACGCTCGTTAGGCCTTGAGTGCATGCATATATATATATATATATATATATATATAGAGAGAGAGAGAGAGAGAGAGAGAGATTCATAGATAAGTGTATGCGTGTTCCTCCTATTAGAGTGGATTGCTTTCACGTAATTTTGCCACAGGACAACGCTCTTTTTCCTGTGGGTTCTTTTATGTGCGCACACCGGACCTCGGTTTGTCGTCTCATCCGAATGACTAGCGTCCCAGACCACCAGTCAAGGTCAACACTCTCTGTCCTTCTGTCTCTCCGTCCTTCTGTCTCTCCGTCCTGTCTCTCTGTCCTTCTGTCTCTCCGTCCTTCTGTCTCTCTGTCCTTCTGTCTCTCTCTCCTTCTGTCTCTCCGTCCGTCCTGTCTCCCTGTCCTTCTCTCCCTCTGTCCTTCTGTCTCTCCGTCCTTCTATCTCTCCGTCCTTCTATCTCTCTCTCCTTCTATCTCTCTCTCCTTCTGTCTCTCCGTCCTGTCTCCCTGTCCTTCTGTCTCTCCGTCCTTCTGTCTCTCTGTCATTCTGTCTCTCTGTCTGGATCTCGCATCGACTATTCCTGTCTCTGTCTCTGTGTCACTCTCTATCTCTCACACTCTCTTTCTCTCTATTCCTTTATATCTTCTGTTTTCTCTCTCTCACTGTCACTCCCCTTTCTTTATGTTTTCTTTTCACGGTATACCCTCTCTCTCTCTCTGTCTTTCCACCTTCATTTCTCTTTCACTGTCTCTTTTCTTCTATATTCCTATTCCCATTCTTTTCTCACTCCCTTTCTCAGTCTCACACCATCTCTCTCTCCCTCTCCAGCTCCCCCGCACCCCCCCCCCCCTCTCTCTCTCTCTCTCTACCCCTCACACCTTCCCCATCCGGATCTATACCGGTGAACCCGCTGTCTTTGAAATGTTACCTTTTTGATCATAACTCCACCGTACAGCTGACACTTTACCCATCCCTTTGGCTTAGATCTCTATTCAAAGAAAAGAAAAAGCAAATAAAACTGAACGTTCTTGGCTGATAACACACTGGCACATTTTCTTCCGAGTCAAAGAAAGTTAGAAGCCTTGGGGGCTGGGGGCGAGAGGGGGGCAGGTGCTGGGTTGCTATGAAGTTTATTTTTGATTCTGTTTGGCATAGACGTTAACATTAAGAAGAGCAGTAAATCTGTCAGTTTATTTATTTATTTATTTCCCTTGTTTTCTTTAAATCTCTGTATCTCTTAGGCTTAGCGACAAGCCATGTTCAGGGCATGTTGCAAGATTGTTGTCTCTGACTCTGTATGTCTGTCTGTCTGTTTATCACTGTCTCACAGATACACAAATATACAGACTCGCCCGCGTATACTCGCGCGCACACACACACACACGCACGCACACACGCACACGCACGCACGCACACACACACCACCACCACCACACACTGCACACCATGCACAAACCAATACACACATACCGTACACATAACAGACACAACAAAAATGTTTTGCCATCATGCGAAAAAAAAAAGCACACGGAAAGGCAACATGAGCACAACAACGGAAGGGAAAGTGGAAATGGGGAGGATGGGTGTGGGGGGAGCCGGGGGGGGGGGGGGGGGAGGGTAGTGGAAACGGAAAAAGAATGATGGTGCACACACCTTCTTAAAAAAAGAAGATTCCGATTTCATGACTGAAGATTTTGGGACTTGAAAGGATGACAGCCTGGGAGGGGGTGCGCGGAGGGGTCTTTCTCTCTCCACCTCTTTCACAGTGTCAGTCCAGCACGTCTCTCTCTCTTTCTGACTCTCCGTCCTTCTCTCTCTCCGTCCTTCTGACTCTCCGTCCTTCTCTCTCTCCATGCTTCTGTCTCTCCGTCCTTCTCTCTCTGTCTTTCTCTCTCTGTCCTTCTCTCTCTCTCTGTGTCCTTCTTACTCTCCGTCCTTCTGTCTCTCTGTCCTTCTGTCTCTCCGTCCTTCTGTCCCTCCGTCCTTCTGTCTCTCTGTCCTTCTTACTCTCCGTCCTTCTGTCTCTCCGTCCTTCGGTCTCTCTCTCCTTCTGTCTCTCCGTCCTTCTGTCTCTCCGTCCTTCTCTCTCCGTCCTTCTCTCTCTCTGTGTCCTTCTTACTCTCCGTCCTTCTGTCTCTCTGTCCTTCTGTCTTTCTCTCCTTCTGTCTCTCCGTCCTTCTCTCTCTGTCCTTCTCTCTCCGTCCTTCTCTCTCTCCGTCCTTCTGTCCCTCCGTCCTGTCTCCCTGTCCTTCTGTCTCTCCGTCCTTCTGTCTCCCTGTCCTTCTGTCTCTCCGTCCTTCTGTCTCTGTCTGTCCTTCTGTCCCTCCGTCCTGTCTCTCTGTCCTTCTGTCTCTCTCTCCTTCTGTCTCTCCGTCCTTCTGTCCCTCCGTCCTGTCTCCCTGTCCTTCTGTCTCTCCGTCCTTCTGTCTCTCCGTCCTTCTGTCTCTCCGTCCTTCTGTCTCTCCGTCCTTCTGTCTCTCTGTCCTTCTCTCTCTCCGTCCTTCTGTCCCTCCGTCCTGTCTCCCTGTCCTTCTGTCTCTCCGTCCTTCTCTCTCTCCGTCCTCCTCTCTCTCCGTGCTTCTGTCTCTCCGTCCTTCTGTCTCTCCGTCCTTCTGTCTCTCCGTCCTTCTGTCTCTCCGTCCTTCTGTCTCTCCGTCCTCCTCTCTCTCTGTCCTTCTCTCTCTCCGTCCTTCTGTCTCTCCGTCCTTCTGTCTCTCCGTCCTTTTGTCTCTCCGTCCTTCTGTCTCTCCGTCCTCCTCTCTCTCTGTCCTTCTCTCTCTCCGTCCTTCTGTCTCTCCGTCCTTCTGTCTCTCCGTCCTTTTGTCTCTCCGTCCTTCTGTCTCTCCGTCCTCCTCTCTCTCCGTCCTTCTGTCTCTCCGTCCTTCTGTCTCTCCGTCCTCCTCTCTCTCTGTCCTTCTGTCTCTCTGTCCTTCTGTCTCTCCGTCCTTCTGTCTCTCCGTCCTTCTGTCTCTCCGTCCTCCTCTCTCTCCGTCCTTCTGTCTCTCCGTCCTTCTGTCTCTCCGTCCTTCTGTCTCTCCGTCCTTCTGTCTCTCCGTCCTTCTGTCTCTCCGTCCTCCTGTCTCTCTGTCCTTCTGTCTCTCCGTCCTTCTGTCTCTCCGTCCTTCGGTCACTTCACAGTGTCAGTCCAGCACGTCTGTTGAGTGACGTTGGGTTGCGCTGCTGGTTAGGCATCTGATCTGCTTAGCAGATGTGATGTAGCGTTCATGGATTTGTCCGAACGCAGAGCGGCCTTCTTGAGTATCTGAAGTGAACTGTCCTCCCCAAGTTCCTGTCTGGGGCCGTGGGGCATGGTGTGCTGAAACAGGGTTGGTGTCGTCCACACGGTGTCTCTGGGCCCTTCAGGAAGGGACAGGTCTGAATAATAATAATAATAATAATAATAATAATAATAATGGATACTTATATAGCACACTATCCAGAAATCTGCTCTAGGTGCTTTACAAAAATGCTTTTGTCAACATAAAACATTATATCTATGTTACATACACACACCAAAATGTGAATACACACACACACACACACACACACACACACACACACACACACACGCACGCACACTCGCACACACACACACACACACACACACACACACACACACACACGCTGCATACATACATTTTAACATATATGTGTATCTAACAGCTACCCTAACACATACGCACACATAGGCAGGCACAAACTTACATAAACACACGCACACACAATACACATTCATATACATGCATGTAGTTATCTACACATACATATGTATACACACACAGTCAAGCACAGCTAACGCAAAGGAAGTGGACCTGCCACAATTGAACTTATTGCTGAGGGAAAAGGTGAGTTTTGAGACGAGATTTAAAAGATGCGAGGGAATCAGAATGACGGAGGTTATCAGGGAGCTTGTTCCACGTCTTTTGGTCTCGTGTTCGACCACAGGAGCAGGTGGGAGATTTTACCAGCTTCATCTTCCTGAACAGGTGGGCATTGATACGGCGATGGCCTGTTCGTTATCTTATGATCACCAGCGTTCAAGAATGTCATATGCATCCATCCCTCGTGGTTCTCGGGTCATGGCATTGCCTTCGCGAGGGTCTTCTTCTCTGCGAAGTTGACGCCGTTTTCGACGGGCGCAATAGCCGAGTGGTTAAAGCGTTGGACTGTCAATCTGAGGGTCCCGGGTTCGAATCTACGGTGACGGCGCCTGGTGGGTAAAGGGTGGAGATTTTTCCGATCTCCCAGGTCAACATATGTGCAGACCTGCTAGTGCCTGAACCCCCTTCGTGTGTATATGCAAGCAGAAGATCAAATACGCACGTTAAAGATCCTGCAATCCATGTCAGCGTTCGGTGAGTTATGGAAACAAGAACATACCCAGCATGCACACCCCCGAAAACGGAGTATGGCTGCCTACATGGCGGGGTAAAAACGGTCATACACGTAAAAGCCCACTCTTGTGCATACGAGTGAACGCAGAAGAAGAAGAAGAAGACTCCGCTTTCTTTGTTGGCTTCCTCTTGCTCCGAGCTTGGCCAGCTGATCTGCTGCTTCGTGGCCTGGCCAGGATTCTGCAGCAGTTGGCTGGCACCCATTGCAGAACTACTCGTCTTCTCTCGGCAACTTCTTGGAGTCTTTTCAAATACAAGGCGAGGAGGAAGTTTGTCTCCGGCAAGGACCTCCAGAACAGACACAGGAAGACAACCTGGGGACAGGTGCTGTTTAGAGTCAAGGGGCCACACGTTGTGTTCGTCGACATGTTTTGGAACGATTGCGAGCAGCTGGAAATACTGTGTTCTCCTTGTCCTGAGATAACGAATGGGGTGGGATGGGGGGGGGGGGCTGTTGCTGTGAATACCTCATTACATCAGAGAGCCACTGGATCCACACACACACACACACACACACACACACACACACACATACATACACACACACACACACACACACGCACACACACACACACACACACACACACACACACAAAGAGAGAGAGAGAGAGTTGACACTTTAACACATGCACACAGAAATGGCACAGTTTCTCATGTAACACAGCATTTCCAGCTTCTGCGCAGAAACATAACGCACGAAAAAGGTAACACAAACACAAGAACGGAAGGGAAAGTGGATATGGTGGGGGGATGGAAATGGGGGATAGGGGATGGTGGGGGTGAGAGTGGAAACGAACACACACACACACACACACACACACACACACACACACACACACACACACACACACACACACACACACACACACAAGAAAAGAAAAGCAAATAAATGAAGGTGTGCGAGCAACTGAAGAGAAAAGATTCCGAATTTCATTACCGAAGAGATTGGGGACATGGCAGAGTTCCATTTCCCGATGGCTGACGATGTCATTAGGTTGGGGTGAAATGTGTTCTTTGATTGCATCACTCTTTCTTTCTTTTTTTCCCCTTCTTCTTCTTTCTTTCTTTCTTTCTTTGTGTGTGTGTGTGTGTGTGTGTGTGTGTGTGTGTGTGTGTGTGTGTTGTGTGTGTGCGTGTGGTGTGTGTGTGTGTGTGTGTGTGTGTATGTGTGTGCGTATATGTGTGTGTGCATATGTGTGTGCGTGTATGTGTGTGTGCGTGTGTGTGTGTGTGTGTGTGTTGTGTGTGTGTGTTCGTATGTGTGTTGTGTGTGTGTGTGTGCGTGTGTGTGTGTGTGCGTGTGTGTGTGTGTGTTGTGTGTGTGTGTGCGTATGTGTGTGTGCGTGTGTGTGTGTGTGTGTGTGCGTATGTGTGTGTGTGCGTGTGTGTGTTGTTCACGTGAAGAGAGAGAACTGAAAAAAAGAAGCTGTTTCTGTACAATTTGCCTGATCATGAAGGTAGCTATCTGGGGGGTCCACGTTGTGTTCGTTGATTGTTGAGCGTTTTGCAGGCAGACGGAAATGCTCCGTTTTCTCAGCACTGTCGCTGTGAATGCCTTCGTGTATCTTGTCATTAGAATGGCCTGTTTCATTGACTACCTGATGTTATTCCATTGGACTGCCTCCCTTGATTGCTAGGAAATAACTCCTTTACAGGCTCGTATTCTTCGCAAGGAGATCAATCAGTTGGTTAGTCCATGCTGCCAGAGGGAAAATTGCTGCACATTGTACAGTCAGGAGTTTCTTTGTGCTTCTGTCTGTTTGGGTTTTAAACTATAAGAAACGAATGTTCCTGTCACTGTTTGTGTACATTGAAGCAGTATGGTTCATTGTCAAATAAAAAAAAAAAAAACATTATGAGAAATGTCCCGGTGACTTTTTTTTTTACTCAGTAAAGTAGTATATGTCATTGCTAATTATGAGAACCAAAATGTTCTGTCGACTGTTTTAATTCACTACAGCGGTAAATGTATTTCATTAAGTGTATGTTACTGAATGAAAATAGTTTATGGTGTTTTGCTGGTAGAAAGAAATAATTCATTGACTGCCACAATTTCTTTGAAGAAAATAATGTCACAAGCATTCCCATTTCTTCGAAGGAAATGTTCATTTGTCTGCCTGTTTGTGCTGTCAGTGTGTGTGCGTGCGTGTGTGGGTATGTATATGTGTGTGCGTTCGCGCGCGAGCGTCAGTGTGTGTATGCATGTGTGTGCACGGGTGTGGGTGTGAGTGGGGGGGGGTGGGGGGGTTGTTTTCTTCATTATGTATACCCTTCTGCATGCAAACCTTTTCCTTTCATTTATGTGTGTGCTATTTGTAATAGATGTAGATTAGCGAGGACAGATTGGAAGAATAGGCTATGCCTAAAATCTTAATCCTTGAATAAAAACGTTTTGAGTTCTGAGTTCTTGTTCCTTGACAGTGTTTCAAACACTTCCTTTTATTTATTAGAAAAAAAAGGAAAAAATGAGTTCATTGACAGCCACTTATTGTTTAAAGGCAATACTTAATCTGCAAGAGTTGATCATCAGGGAAAATTGATTTGGTTTGGTTTGCCTTTATTGGGAAGGAAATGTTTCTCGAGTTCCCTCTATATCATTATCAAAGACACACTGAAAGCGTCTCTGAAGGCCTCCAACATCAGCCACGACACATGGGAGCTGAATGCAATGGACAGACCAAAGTGGCGTTCAGCTGTCCACAAAGGCGCCAAATCCTGTAAGGCCAACAGAATCGCTGCAGCAGAGCAACGCAGACAGGCCAGGAAAAGCAGGGCCAGCAAGTCCCCGACAGACGCCACCATCCCCTGTCCACACTGCGTCAGAACCTTCCGGGCGCGAATTGGCCTGACCAGTCATCTGCGCACCCACAGAGCCCAACCCACCCACCCCGAGGATGACTAGATGGTCCTCGTCGATCCCGACGGACGAACCACACATATCATTTAAAGAAATTGTTATCCCTGCATATTTATTTGGGTTGTTCGTATTATAAAATCATACTCATCTATACAGTCATTATCCAGAGACTGAAACATGCCAGCCCACTGTGTATCATTATCACACGTTTCTCTTTCGTTCAGTGCCGTTTGTTATCATCAAACTACTTCATCTTCTTCTTCTGCGTTCGTGGGCTGCAACTCCCACGTTCACTCGTATGTGCACGAGTGGGTTTTTACGTGCATGACCGTTTTTACCCCGCCATGTAGGCAGTCATACTCCGTTTTCGGGGGTGTGCATGCTGGGTATGTTCTTGTTTCCATAACTCGCCGAATGCTGGCATGGATTGCAGGATCTTTAACGTGCGTATTTGATCTTCTGCTTGCATATACACACGAAGGGGGTTCAGGCACTAGCAGGTCTGCACATATGTTGACCTGGGAGATCGGAAAAATCTCCACCCTTTACCCATCAGGCGCCGTCACCGTGATTCGAACCTGGGACCCTCAGATTGAAAGTCCAACGCTTTAACCACTTGGCTATTGCGCCCGTCGTTATCATCAAACAAAAAACTCAAACCGTTTTATTGATTGTCATTTAATTATTCGAGGGAATTATTCCAATGGCTGCCACTTTGAAGAAAAACATTTTATGAAGGCTTGTCTTGTGATTCGAATAAAATATTTCCTTTAGTTTATTTTCTTTCAAAAGAAAACACTTCATTCATTTATCTTTCTTATTACCGGAATGCAATGTGTTGTTATTGAAAAACAACATTTTAATGGGTGCCATTAGCTTTTAGAATGAAGATTTTCTATTGACTTTCGTTGACTGAATTCACACGAAATGATTGAAATGAATGTTTGTATTTTGTATATATGTGTCTTTCTATTTGTCTGTCTATCTATCTGCACACACAAATATACATATAATATATTTATTTTTGTTTAAAATCTATTCACACATATAATATCAGAATGTAATGTCCGTTGAAATGTGATTGAAAAGCAGTGTTTCATTGGCAACCATTTATTGTTCTTAAATAAAGATTTTTCGTTGACTGAAAGAGTCATTGAGCATGCGTGTGTGGGTGTCTGTGTTTGTATATGCGAGTGCATGCATTCGTGCGCGCATGCATGTGTTGTGAATTTATGCGCGCACGCGTGTGTATGCATGTGTGTGTGTGTGTGTGGGTGTGCATTTATTCGCGCGTGCGCGTGCTTTGCATCGAAATGATTGAAATGATTGAAGTGATTGACATGAATGTTGTGTATGTTCTGTTTCAGGTAAGTACACGTCATTGTCCCCACGTCTTCTCTGCAGTGTGGTTGGCGTCACGTGGGTAACACACCACCTTTTGTCATTGTTGTCTCTCTCTATCTCTGGTCATTCTGTTTGTCTGCTTCTCTGTCTGTCTGTGTCTGTGTCT
>NC_134878.1:4645735-4649805 GCF_041734735.1 Babylonia areolata | reverse complement strand
CGCTGCAGAATTATATTTTGGGGGGTTACAGATACGAGTTCGCGCATGGATGGAGCTAGCGCCCACACCCACCCACGCATTTGTTAAGACTATTGCGTATACACACATGTACAGACAGACACACACACACGCACGCATGTACGCACACACACACACGCACACACACACACACGCACAAACACACACACACACACAGTCAATCGCACGCAATCTCATGCACTTGCAAGCAAGCAAGCAAGCAAGCGCGCACACACACACACACACACACACACACACACACACACACACGCGCGAGCGCGCACTCACATACACAGCGCACACAGTCACTAACACGTGCACGCATACGCGCATGCACACACATGCATGCACTTAACCAAACATGTCCACACATACATGAACACACACATGCAGACACACACACACATGCACGCACACACGCATACAATCACAAACACAGATTAACACACACACACACACACACACACACACACACACACACACACACACACACACATTACACCATATCATGTGCTCAAGGCAAACGTGTATATAAATAGCCATGCATACGTCATTGAACCACCTCATACCCGGAAGAAAAAAAGAGAGAAAATGTTAATCCTCTGTTAAAATATGGATTCCCCCCCCCCCCCACCCCCCGCTTCCACCTATTCCTTTTTTTCTTTCCAGGAAGCAGATTTCACGACAGGCCTATTATGATTATTGTAATTAGTATTTCTGGGCATCAGTATTTTTGTTTGACTTCCTTTTCCTCTTGGTTTATTTGAAAATGGGGTGCTGTGAGTCATGCATGACAAAAGCAGTGTTCTGGTTTTGTTTTGCGTGTGTGTGTGTGTGTGTGTGTGTGTGTGTGTGTGTGTGTGTGTGTGCTGAGAAGTCACTAGTATTTTTATATGGAGATTAACATTTTTCTCTGTGTATGTATATGTATATGTATATATATATATATATATATATATATATATATATATATATATATATATATATATGTATGTCTGTATGTATTATATTATATTACAAAGACGTTTGAAAACGTGACATGAAGGCGCTTGAGATCAACACTGAGTCCTGGGAGGACCTTGCAGATGACCGCAACAGATGGAGAAGTACTCTCAAGAATCAGCTACGGATTGGTGAGGACAAACTGTCCGCTGCTGCAGCAGAAAAGCGAGCTCGCAGAAAAGGGACGGCAGCCGACAGACCAGCATCAGCTTACACATGTGACCGCTGCAACAGAGACTGTCTCTCTCGCATCGGTCTCTACAGTCACAGGCGACGCTGCTTGGTCCAAGCAGACAGCCTAATTAGACATTAGGTCGGATATATTCTATCCATGGTCAGCCATGACCGAAGGAGGCCTACTGCTATATATATATGTGACCCTCCACCACGGAATGAGTCGCTTTGTCCCTGACCAACTTTCCCGCTAGCGGCGATTTTAGGCGGGTGGGGGTCAGGTTGTCGATTTTCAGATTTTGACTTCATAGTAAACTTTAGGCTTTCTTTTATCTCATATTGAAGTATCTAGGCATAACTGTGTATTCTTTTGCCTTAAAAGTGTGCTTAAAATGCCTAACCCGTCATTCTGATCGCCTATGACTTCGCGAAATCGATCAACTTTGACAAGCTTGCCTTCCGTCATCTCTTGGAATCGACCGGTCGAATCATACATTGTTTTAAAGGTCAAGTCCGTCTCTTTCAATCTATGTCCTTCTCATTGGTTGATTTTTTAACTACGAGCGAATCATCGCTTTCAAAATAAGGATACACTACGTAAACAATGCGTCACTATGAAGGAAAATCCCCTCTGTCATTGGCCGAGAGAGGCCACGTGACGAAACCAGCCATTCAGCACGCTAGCTCAAATAAACATGGTCGCAGGGTTCGGAAGCACGTTTTCAAGATTGACTTGGCGATTTCCTGACAAGATACACTTGCGCTGCACACATTTTGCCATTCAATGAAGAAGACGACATTTGTGAGTTTCTAACCCAGTACTTCATTGATGGAACTGACCGTTCATGAAATCGATCTCAGTGAACACGAAGGCAACGCTGATTTCGAAAGCAGACGACGCAGGATTGTCGTTCAGTTTTCATCAACAATAATATTAATTTTGATGTAGATGACGAATCAACATTTGCACTAGATACAGAAAGATTGGAAGCCTTCGCCTGTAATTGCTGAAATCACATGCACCAGGTGCCATCAGTGTTGTGACTGACATGGAAACAAGTGAAACTGACTTGCTGCACTGAAGTGATAGACCTGGGTTTCTCACAGCTCACACAAGGAATGTGCAAGCAAAGTGACTGGGGGACTGGATATAGCTGAAGTGTCTGAAGGTAAGCTTTCTTATTTTACCCACATTGACAAATACTGAAATGTAATGATGGTATAATCAATTGATAATAATTTATTTAACAATGATTGACTCAAGACTGATTTATTGTCTTACATTGGAACAGGAATTCACTGTTTGACATGTGGAATAAAAATGATTAAAAGAATAAAGTGAATCTGAGGAAATTAACAGAATGTAAATTAAAAGATCACACACACACACACACACACACACACACACACACACACATACACAATGTGTGACACAGTGTGTATACATGTCACTCACACACACACACACACACACACACACACACACACACACACACATACATACACAATGTGTGTCACACAGTGAGTCACATACTCACTCACACACACACACACACACACACACACACACACACACACACACACACACACACACACATACACTGTCCCTTCACAGTTTAACCATTTAACTGAGCAAGGGGAGGTTCAGGGGCATGACATTATGAACAGTTTTCAGTTTCACAGAATTTGCTTCAATGGATATTTATGTGAATGTGTGTCAGGTTGGTGTGTGTGTGTGTGTGTGTGTGTGTGTGTGTGTGTGTGTGTGTTGTTTTAAATAAATATAGAGTTGTGTCAACAGTAAATACTAACAGTATTACTAATAGTTCAATTTCTTTTTCAGCCCTGAAAGATATGATTGTACTTTATATGCCTGCCTGGACACCAATGAATAATTCTGATATCACTGCTGGCAAGTCATGTCATCAGAAGGAGAGGCAACACCACCAAACTAACTACACTGTCAACTAAAGAACTGTCTGCTGGTGAACTATCTATGAGTGAGTGAGTCAACTGTTAATGTACTATGATTTATAGTATAAATTTACCATGAAGTGTGCAAACTTAGTTTCTTTTTACAAACTTTGTCTAGATGTACATGTATGGAATTGTAAACTTTTGCACAGACATTTACATAAATGATATAAGTGTGCATGTGCTTGACATGCCACTATGCATAAAGTAACTTAATGGATTGCAGCATGTCATGCATATGCACACTGATATGCACACTGATACTCATAGTGATACAGCATTAATAATCACTATTTCATACTTTTATTATCAGTAAACTGCTTTGTCTGATTATATTATGATATATATATATATATATATATATATATATATATATATATATATCATAAGTGTATTCTTTTTTATTTTCTGATAAAATACATAGAACTAGAAGTAAAGCATTTTGTAAAGTCCTGTGTAAAGAATGAAAGCTGTGATGTAAATGTACAAAACTGAAATTACTGTTGATATTTAAGGCATTAATGAATAAACTTTAGAACATATAGAAAATAATTCAAAACAAAGGAAATGAAAAGAGATAAAGAAGTATTACATAACAAACTGTTTCAGGATAAACCATGCATTTTTGGAACATACTGACACCACCGGTGGAGAAAAAAGAGTGGAGGAAGAAGGTTCAATATCAACACCATCCACCCTGATGACACTTTGTACCACAAGAATTGATTACCTGTGCCACATATCTGCACATTTTTTTTTTTTTTTTTTTATTTATTTTTTTTTTTTAGCAGATTGAGTGTTTGTTTGATGAGGTAGTGTGTCTTTATTGTGTGAAGTATGGGTTTGACAAGTAGGTTTTCTTTGCAGATGAAGTGTTTGAAGTGTTCATTTGGATTATGAAA
>NC_134878.1:4600735-4615735 GCF_041734735.1 Babylonia areolata | reverse complement strand
GGGGTGGGAGGGGTGTCTGTGAGGTGAGGGATGGAGAGGGGGGCTAGTGGAAAGACGGGAACTCAAGTGACTAAAACATATTTACCAGAAAGAAAGGCACACATAAGGAAAAACAGGTGAAGAAGAAGAAGAAGAAGAAGAAAACTGCCTCGTGCCGTGCCTCTTGCGCAAAACCCAAGGCAAAACTGACAGTGTCAATCCCTATTCACACTGCCTTCTCGACCACTTCTTTACAGCTAAAAAGAAAAAAAAAGGTAGAAGAAAGAAAGAAAGAAAGAAAAGAGAAAAGAAAAAGAAAAGAAAATGTGTGAAAGAAAGAAAACTTAAGACGCAACACTCTGGCACCACATGCTATACAAGTAGGCAACTCCTGCCAAACAGTTAGCGCTATTCATTGTGACACGAGACGGTACATACACACACTCTGATGAGAGGGGGGAGGGGGGGGGGTTAGAAAAGGTGGGAGCTGTGAGAGGTGGGGTGTGGGTGGGGGGGCGAATGGAAGCTACGAGGTGCTGTTCCCCCCCCCACTCCTCCCCCGCGCCCTCCCCCTCCCCCCCCCCCCCCCCCCCCCCCACAAAAAAGAAGCACCCTACTTACATGAAAAGAGCTACTCCACTTCCACACCCTCTCCTTCCAATACCCCTTCTACCCCCCAGCACCGATTCCCTGCCCACCCTCCCTCTCTCTCTCTCTCTCTCTCTCTCCCCTCCTCTCCTCAACTCTCCTTCAGTTCAATCTTTTCCAAAGGCACAGTCGGTATGCAGGCGGAGAGAGTGGGGGTGGGTGTATGGGACGGGGGGTGGGGGAGGTGTGCTGGCTGAGGGTAGGGTTGGGCGGGTTTGGGGGGGGGGGGGGAGGGAGGCAGGGGAAGCGGGTATAAAGGAATGTAGTGTGCTGGTTTGTTATTCTGGATTATCGATTGCGTGCCCCCCCCCCCCCCCCCCCCCCGCCCCTCCCCCTCCCCCGCCCCCTCCAACTCACCACCACCACCACCCTTCTCCTCTCCCCCCCCCCCCCTTCCACTTCCTTTCTCGACGTCTAAATCGAATTCGTGAACTCCTCCACTGCCCCCCCACCACCCACTCCACAACCCACCCACACCCTCTCTCCTTTCACTCGCAACCCTATCTCACCCTCACGCACGAAATCTAAGAAGGACGTGATTTTAATGCAGTTTGGGGGCCATTTTGCATTCCGGATTTTAAGGTTCAGTTGGCAATGAATGTCCACTGAATATTTGAACGTTCGTTGTTTTCTTCTTGTTGTTGTTTTTAGTAAAGGCAAGGAAAGGATGGGGGGAAAATGGATGAGAAAGACAGACAAGACAGACAGACAGACAGACAGATAGAATGTGGTTGTGTGAAAGAGGAAATGATGTTTGCGGATATCCGGAGGCTGGGCTTATCGCACTCTTTCCGCACAGAAGAGTTCTGCTTCCCTTCTGTCTCCCAGTAAGCCATTGGGCTTTAGCGAACAGCATCCTGTTATTTGCTTCTTTTTTTTTTTTTACAATTATTTTCCTATTTCTGCAACATGCATTTCGTGAATGACAGACGAACGAAAGCTTCCCGTTTCAAAGGAGTTTTTAATTAAAGCAGAATTATTGTTATTTTGTATCCATCCAATTATCCTTCTGCCCTACCTCCTGAATGTCCGTCTGTCTGTCAGCCGACAACCGTGGAACACACGCTTGGTAGCTGGGTTCAGGAAAAATAATTTTCTCATTATCGAAATAGCAAATGAAATACGCGAATGTCTGTGTGTGTTGTGTGCATGCGTGTGGGTGTGTTGTGTGCGTGCGTGCGTGTGAGTATGTGTGTGTGTGTGTTGTGAGAGAGAGAGAGAGAGAGAGAGAGAGAGAGAGAGAGAGAGAATTATACAGAGAGAACGTGTCCATTCATTGTTTGTTTGCTTGTTTGTTCAAGAGTTGTCTCCGGAATTTCTAAAGGATTTGAATTGTCCGAAAGGAATAAAGGAGAATGATTTTTTTTTTCTTAAAAGGGGAGGATGAGAAGACGTAGAATTCAGAAGAAGCGCTACATTGCACGAAACCAGCAAACAATAATTGGTTACAATTCAATAAGAAAGAATGAAAAAGAAAGAAAGAAAGAAAATATTCGTGCAAAACTTATAAAACCTGATCACATATCATATTGCTAAACATGACAGACCTGAGAGACAGGAGGAGGGTGGGGGTGGGGGGTGGAGAGAGAGACACTGGACACTGGAATTATTTATTGTCATTGCCAAGAAAGGTCTTTTGACAAGGGGGCAACAGCATAAATGCATATATTTTAGCTTCAAAACAACAACAACAACAACAACAAACTATATTTTTTTTCTCTGAACCCTTCAGTCAGTTTAATCCAAGAAAATATGCAATACTTGGAAACACTTAAGTCGCATCCTGACAAAAACTCAACGAAAAGGAACTAAAGAAAAACAACAATGTAATGATAATAAAATACCAAAATGAATGGAGACTGACTCGACCATCCATTCAAAAATACACCAAACCAATACATACTGCCTCAACGATACACTCAAGTATGCAATGTTATGTTTTCTGTTTTGTCCAAATAAAATAGGAGAGTGAGGGAGAGAGAAAAGAAGTCAGGTGGGATTTAAAAAAAAATCGCCGTTATGTTGACTTCTGGCTTGTGTTTCATTGCAGGCTATTTCTAAATGATAATAACAATAACAATAATGATGATGATGAGGAGGAGGAGGAGGAGGATATTATTAATATTGATGGTAATGATAATAATAATAAGAAGAAGAAGAGGTAGAATAATTAGAATAAAAATAATTAGAATAATCATCATCATCATCATCATCATCATCACTACGATCATCATAACCAAAATCATGATAATCATGAGCAATTAATTCATTATGCGCTTCATAAAAAAAAAGATGGTTACAGTTGTTACACAAATAGGGGGCGTAGGTGTGTGTGAGTGTGTGTGTGTGCGTGTGTGTGTCTCTCTCTCTCTCTCTCTCTTCTCACTCTGTATGTGTGTGTGCGTGTGTATGTGTGGGTGTGTGTGTGTGTGTGTCTGTCTGTCTGTGTCTCTATATGTGTGTGTCTGTGTGTGCTGCCCCATCGATTTTCGTTCAACGTCTTTTCGCAGATGTGATGCTGAGTGGACGAAGTGTGTGTTTGGAAGCAATACGTGTAATCGCAGTACTTGTCATTCATTCCACGTTATTTTCACACGTGCGTGCATGCGTGTGTTTTTCTGGGCGCGTGTGCTCGCGTGTGTGGATCAGTCATTATTGTGGGTGAGTGAATGAGTGAGTGAATGAGTGAGTGAGTGAGTGAGTGAGCCCTTCACCCATTGCTCTCAGCAGGACAGTGTGGATCGGAAACTGAATGGGAGGGGGGAGTGAGTGCTGTGGGTTGATGGATTGGTTATACGCGTGCCTTCATCCTTGGCTGGTGTTGTGCGCGGACAGTGAGGCACCTCTTCCAGTGCTGCCCTTCCTCCACCCCCCCCCCCCCCCACCCCCCCTCAGTGTTGACAGGAGTCGTGCGTTCTGTCCATCGCTCGTTGAAGACGTAACTTGGAAGCAGCACCAGCAGCAGCAGCAGTTGTAGCAGTCGCGTTTATTTTCCGTTTTCGATGTAGGAATTTAAACATGATACACGTAGTAGTAGTAGTAGTTGTAGTAGTAGTAGTAGTAGTAGTAGTAGTTGTTGTAGTTGTAGTAGTAGTTGTGGTGGTTGTTGTTGTGGTTGTTGTGGTTGTCGTTGTAGTAGTAGTAGTAGTTGTTGTTGTGGTTGTTGTGGTTGTTGTGGTTGTCGTTGTGGTTGTTGTTGTTGTTGTTGTTGTTGTTGTTGCTGTTGTGATTGTTGTAGTAGTAGTAGTAGTAGTAGTAGTAGTAGTAGTAGTAGTAGTAGTAGTAGTAGTAGTAGCAGCAGCAGCAACAACAACAACAACAACAGCAGCATCAGTAATCAGTACTAGTAACAGCAGCAGTAGTAGCAGCAATCGTATTGATGACTTGTTTTCGGTGGAGGGGTTTATACGTGACGCAGTTTCAGTTTCTAAAGGAGGCGTCACTGCGACCGGACAAAGTCATACAGGGCTAAACACCACGACTGCTGGGCAGATGCCTGACCAGCAGCATAACCCAGCGCGCTAAGTCAGGCCTTGAGTTGCTTATCATTGCCATCATTTTCATCAGAATCTCCAAAGTCATGATCATCGTCGTCGTTGTCATCGTGATCATCATCATAATCATCATCGGTATTGCTGTTGCTAACGTAATTCTCAAACTGATTATCAGAACAACAACAAAAAATCAGCAGAAAGTGAGCAACAACAAACAAACACAACGAGAGAGAGAGAGAGAGAGAGAGAGAGAGAGAGAGAGAGAGAGAGAGAAAGGAGAGAGAGAGAGAGAGAGAGAGAGCAAAAAATAATTTCACAGAGTTCACATGCAGTTGAGGATGATGATGACGACGACGACGATGATGAAAAATAGCATGATTGTACAGTTTGCAATAGATAGAAACAAAAACGTCCCGGTTATAGACCCTATCGGTATCTTGGTATTGTCATAATGATGAACATAAACCGTTCTCGATAGTCCAGTGATACAGATATTGATGACAGTAATCACCAGCGCGTATGGGTCTTTGGGACAACACATTCGAGGACAGAAATCCATTCAATCAAAACACACACAAAAATGAATGTCAGCAGCAAAAGATAATGATAAGAAAAAGAGGAAGGAGAAGAAGAATAACGGTAATGATAATATAAGATATAAAAAAAAAATATTAGAAACGAAGGAAATATTAATCTTAGTCTTCCCCCTCCTCTCCCCCCCACACCTCTCTCTCTCTCTCTCCCTCTTTCTCCCTCTCTTCCCCACTCTCTCTCTCCCTCTTTCTCCCTCTCTTCCCCACTCTCACTCTCCCTCTTTCTCCTTCCCACCTACCTCCGTCTCTCTCTGTGTCTCTCTATCTATCTATCTCTCCCTCTTTCTCCCTCTGTCCCCACTCTCTCTCTCCCTCTTTCTCCTTCCCCCCCCCCCCACGGCCCCCCCCCCCCTCTCTCTCTGTGTATCTGTCTCCTCTCTCCCTCTCCCACTCTCTCTTTCTCTCTCCTACCTCACCGCTGCGGGCTATCCAATCAGTATCGGAACGAAACGAGAGAACGTAATCACTGTCACCAAGGCCGCACCCCCCACCCCCCACCCCTTCCTCCCTCGTCCTTTCCCCCATCACCAACCACCAACACCACCATCACCAACCACCCCCACCACCACCAACACCATCACCATCACCACCACCACCACCACCACCACCACTACCATCGCCTTCACTTAGCGCCAGCGGCTTGCTGTTCTACCTTTCCCCCTCTCCTCCCCACTCTTCCCACTCCCCCACCTCTCGTCACACAAAGTCTTGGTGGTGATCGGGGGGGATGGGTTTGGTGGGGGGGTGGGACTTGGGCACCCGGAATAGCTGCACGTGTGTGAGATGAAGAATAGTTCCACTTCCATGGGTCGCTTCCGCTGGAGGGAGTAGGGTGGGAGGGGGTGGGAGGGTGGGAGGGAGGGAGAGAGAGGGGTAAGCAGGAGAAATGGTGGACACAGAATGAGGGAGGAGTGGGTTGACAATTTTTTTTAAGAAAAGAGAAAGGGGTGGAAACAGAGAGAGAGAGAGAGAGAGAGAGAGAGGGAGAGAGAGAGAGAGATTTTGAAACAACGCTTTTGCGTGATTATCTTCGAAGGGTGATTTCCAAAAGGGAGAGAGATTGAGCGTGTGTGTTGGGGGGATGGGGGGAGCGAGGGGGGGGGGCGGGGCGAGGGGGTGGAGGGCAAAGAGAGTCTTGAGAGACACAGAGATCGTAAGGGAGGGGTTGTGACTTCAGAGAGAGACAGGGAGAGAGAGAGAGAGAGAGTTTCGACAAATATAACGACAACATCAGGTGAAGCATAGTGGATGGGGAGAAAAGGGCTTGAGGTTGGGGGAGGATGTGGTGGGTGTAAAAAGGGGGGGGGGGTCAAGAGGAGGGGGAGTGAGAGAGTGACAGACAGACCGACCACACAGAGAGACAGACAGAGAGACAGAGACAGGACCGGAAGCCCGCAGAGTTTAACGACCTAATGGCTAGCGGCCTTCATCAAGGTCACGTGCTCAGGGCTTGGATCTTGGTTTTGCGAAGGGTTTGTTGTTCGAGGGGGTGAGACGTGAGACCTCAGAGATGAGTGACAAATGCTATGCCAGTCTTGAATAAAGAGCTAATTTGTGTTTGCACATTTCTTTTTCTGTCTTTGCTGCTGTGTGCACATGTCAAATTAATGATTGGTACAAGGACAGGCCCGGCGCTTCCTTTTTTTGAGGAAGTGTCTGGGTTTGTTCCAATGTACCTTTTATTTACCTGTGTGCTAGCTGAATCGGTAGCGTAAGCAGCACTGACTTGAAGTTGTGTACCTTGTGAATGGAGAGAGTTACCACTATTTACTATTTGTTAATCATTTCATCTCATGGCATTATTTGTTAATTATATATATATATATATATATATATATATATATATATATATATATATATATAAACACAAGCCAGTACTGGGTCAACGGAAGATAGGCCTGCTTGATGGTAAGCCTGGTGGAGCATAGACTTGGCGGATTAATTATAGACCTGGGGGAATATAGCCCAGGGAGAACATAGACACAGGGAAAGAAGTTTAGAGCCCTGAGGTAAACAACACAGACCAGCTGGAGTGATTATAGACCTGGGCGAACATAGACAGGGGTGAACGTCGAACCTGGGAAACATAGCCCCGGGGAATGTACAACTGTGGGAATATAAGCCTTGGGGAACATGGACCCGGTGGAATACACACACCTTTGGGAACATAGTCCTGGGGGAACAGTGGTAGACCTGGGGAAACATAGTTCCAGGGAAACATAGCCCAGAGGAACATAGACAGACGTGGGGGGGAAAACAGACCTGGGGGGAATAATCATAAAACTTGGGGAAAGGGTGGGGGGGGGGGGGGAAGGGGGGGGCACATAGACCCAGGAAAAGATAGTCCAGGGGAACATAGACCTGGGGGAATACAGATGGGAATATAGACCTTAGGGAGTGTGGTGACCTAGACCTAGGGAAAGATAGCCCAGGGGAACATAGACCTGGGGGAACATAGACCTGGGGGATTATAGACCTTAGGGTGTGTGGAGACCTAGACCTAGGGAAAGATAGCCCAGGGGAACATAGACCTGGGGGAATACAGATGGGAATATAGACCTTAGGGAGTGTGGTGACCTAGACCTAGGGAAAGATAGCCCAGGGGAACATAGACCTGGGGGAACATAGACCTGGGGGATTATAGACCTTAGGGTGTGTGGAGACCTAGACCTGGGGAAAGACAGCCCAGGGGGAACATAGACCTGGGGGAATACAGATGGGAATATAGACCTTAGGGAGTGTGGTGACCTAGACCTAGGGAAAGATAGCCCAGGGGAACATAGACCTGGGGGAATACAGACGGGAATATAGACCTTAGGGAGTGTGGTGACCTAGACCTAGGGAAAGATAGCCCAGGGGAACATAGACCTGGGGGAATACAGATGGGAATATAGACCTTAGGGAGTGTGGTGACCTAGACCTAGGGAAAGATAGCCCAGGGGAACATAGACCTGGGGGAATAATCATAGACCTTTGGGGTATGAAAGGGACATAGACCTGGGGAAAGATAGCCCAGGGGAACATAGACCTGAGGGGAGGGGGGGGGATACAGGCCTGGGGAAAATAATCATAGACTTTGGGAGAAGATGGGGGGGGGGGGCGGGCATAGACCTAGAGAACTACAGGGACATGCTTCCACACACACACACACACACACACACACACACACACACACACACACACAGCGGCACTACCAGTAAGCCTGTGGAGTGAGGATCGATCCGACCAGGTATTGGCAAGGGGCTATAGGCCTGACTGACTGATCATCGATCGATGATCCGGTGGGGGGACGGGGGGCGTGGGGGGGGGGGGGGGGCAACATCAGTAGTGTAGCAGGCATACCGTCCACAGAGAGAGAGAGAGAGGTGGGGAGGGGGGGGGGGGGGTGGGGAGGGGGGGGATATATGTTGAGATCGATGATGGCGATGTATGTATGGATGGATGGATACGGGGCTGGGGTAAAAGGTGACGTGCGGGGGAGGGGGGGGGGGGTGGACGAAGGGAGGGGGGGGGTGGGCGAGGGAGGGAGGGTGACTGACAGGATTTGCTCCCTGTGGACGTGGCTGTGAGGAGGTTTAGCTGCTTGCTGGAGAAGTCCCCCACCACCACCAGGCTGTATGTTGTGATGAACAAGCTGAGCCGTTGTTCGGGAAAAGGAGGGGGGGAAGGGAGGGGGGGGGTTGAAAGGATCCGTGGGGGAGAAGTGGTCTTGTGGGAGAGAGAAAAACGGGGGGGGGGGGATGGGGGGGGATGGGGGGGGGAATAGGGGGTAAGATGTACTGTGATCAACATGTTGAGCCCTTGTTTGAGAAGGGGTGGGAGGGGGGGGGGGGTAGGGAGTTGTCGTTAAGGAATAGGGGGGTGGGGGGGGGATGGGTTGGTTGTATGTGTGTGTCGGTTGGTCGGAAGATTTCCTTTTCGTTCTTCCTGTTTTTAAGGGCTTTATCCTGTTTTAAAGTCCTCTTTTATACGCTTTTTATTATTTGTTTTCTACGTAAGGTAACGCTTTTGTTGTGTTTGCTGTTGTTGTTGTTGTTGTGTATGTTTCATTGTTTGGTTGTTGGTTTGTTTTGTTATGTTTCACTCTGTGTGTTTGTGTGTGTGTGTGTGTGTATGTGTGTGTGTGTGTGTCTTGCTTTCTTTCTTTCTTTTCTTCGTTGTTTGTGAAAAAAACAACTCATACTCCTGGCTTCAAAATGTACAGCACAAACGTTTGGCGGTGTCGGGAGGTCTTCACAAACAAACTTTCACCTCTTGTCCCCTCCTCCTCCTCCTCCTTGTACAATCGCCAGACAGGATGGCTTGTTTCCTGGATGAACTATAAGCCTGGGCTTACAGTAAGATCATGATGACTCTCCCCTGTCTTTGTACGTCCATGGTATTGGTATAATATTACCAGATAGTCGGCACAGCAGTTACCTCCTCCTCTGCTGTTCTGATAGTCATAGTCGAACACGACTGATGATAGTATATATATATGTATTACCATACCCCCCCTCTTCAGCGACAGCTATGGAAAGTGCACGGCAAATTAAGTGGGAGTAAGTTAAGTGTGGGTTCAAACTGATGCCGCAGTGTTTTCTCTCGTGTCACCAAAGTTCCAACTGTGGAGTGATAGATATGTGTGCTTCCTCGCGTTTCGTAACAGTATGTGGGTTTGTGTGTGTGTGTGTGTGTGTGTGTGTGTGTGTGTGTGTGTGTGTGTTGTGATTTCTTTTCTTTTTTTTTTTACGGTGTGACCAGGTGTGTAATTGTGTCGCCATGTTGTCACATCTGGATTATGAAGAGCGTGGAGCGGGAGGGGGAGAGGGCGGGGGGGGGGGGTGTGTGTGGAAGGGAAAACAATTATCTGGCCGTCCCTTCCTCCACTTGTCTTCACAGCAGAGGGGAGGGGGGGGGGGGCTGGGGGGAGGGGGAAAAACAGAGGCGGGCGCGGGAGGGGGGACCTTTTCCACTCTCATGCATGCACACACACACACACACACACACACACACACACACACACACACACACACATGCTCATCACCGCCCTCTCTGCATCCCCTCCCCTCACTACTTCCCACCCTCCACACACACACACACACACACACACACACACACACACACACACACACACACACACACACACACACACACACACACAACATCCCTATAATTTTTCTTCTACGCTGATTGCTGTCCGTGTCCAAGTAATGATCATTGTTCTGTCAGCAATATGAAGACGATGTTGATGGTAATGGTAAAGATGATAGTATTTACGATGACGATGGTAATGATGGTGATGATAGTAGTGATGATGGTGAAGAAGATGATGATGATGGTAGTGGTGATGGTGATGATGATAATGATGATGACGACGACGATGATGATGATGATGGTGGTAGTGATGATGGTGATGATGATGATGACCATGAGGCAGTCGATCATGAAGAGTGGTAACTTGCTGATGTTCCGCGCACAAAGAAAACAAGAGAGGCAAGGCCTTCAAGACTCACTTGTGATACATTTTTTTTTTTTTTAATCCAAGGTTTTTATGTATCTGCGAACATTTCACAGTGTGCCGTTAAAGGCAGAGGAAAATCGGTAACATGAATGGAAAATAGTATAGGTCCAAGGACCGAACCCTGAGGTACACCACACTTCACTGGCATAACACACACACACACACACACACACACACACACACACACACACACACACACACACACACACAGATAGTTGTTGGGGGATTTGGGGAGGGGGGGGGATCGGAAATGTAAAGAGAAGGTCGAGAGCGCATGTGTGAGAGAGAGAGAGAGTGAAAATGGCGTACGTATGTAGATATGTAGGCGTATACATACGACGAGTGAATCGATAGAAGACAGATGTGTACTGTTTATAATGTCAGAGTGCGTCTGTCTGTGTGTCACTTCTCTCGGTATATCTGATTGTCTCTCTCTGTGTGCGTGTGTTCTGTGTTTATTGTTTGTGTGCTGTTGTTGGCGGTGGTGTTTCACCTGGTTATTTCTTTGTCTGTTTGTTTATGTAATTATTTATTCCAGCATTCATCTGTCCATTGTTTTATTCATTCATTCATTCATCTAGTCTTGTATGTCTTTCTTCACTTTCGAAATAGCCACTTCATACTGTACACTCGACTGTTGGCTGCCGTTCTTTCTCTGTTTCTGGACCTTGCGATTGGAATGAACTTCCTCTTTCGCTTCGTCAAGTCTCCACACTCAGCTCTTTCAAGTCTGGCCTTAAAACCCATCTCTTCCCAAAATAGCTTCCCTTGTCTGCCCTTCCTTGTCTTTAGTTTCTACAGTTTTAGAGTTGCGCATGCGTGTGAATGACTGGTGCGAAAGCTCTTTGATTTGTCTCTGCACAATATCCAGCGCTATATAAATACATTTATTATTATTATGATATTATTATACATCATCAGAACTTCACTTATCTTTCTCCATCAAGCACAAGCAAGGATGCAGACAGCAACATTTAGTTTTCCAGGAAATAGGGGATGTGGGGCATGCCATTATAATGTTCATGTTGTCCAAATTGTCTGGATTCTGGTTTGGTTTTGTTATGTTTTCTTCTTCTTTCTTTTCTCTCCTTACAGGGCAGGGTGATTGAGTATCACAAGTATTGAAATGTCTTCAATATGAACACATTACAATCATATTTTTTTTAGGTTCACAAGTATTGAAATGTCTCCAATATGAACACATTATAATCATGGGGTTTTTGTTTAGGTTCACAAGTATTGAAATGTCTCCAATATGAACACATTATAATCATGGGTTTTGTTTTTAGGTTTACAAGTATTGAAATGTCTCCAATATGAACACATTATAATCATAATTGTTGGGGCTTTTTTTTTTTACTCTATTTTTGCTATGCATTTGTCAGGAATAAAAAAGAAAATAAAGGAAAGAAAAGCAACAACAAGAACACAATGAATATGTGCTGTTAAAGTATCTTAGTGCTGTGGGGTGGAGGGGACGTGTGTGTGTGTGTGTGTGTGTGTGTGTGCGTGCCTCTGTGTGTGTGTGTGTGTGTGTGTGTGTGCGTGTGTGCGTGCCTGTGTGTGTGTGTGTGTGTGTTTGCCCCAGTTTTATCACAGCTGTTATTTACATGTCATTGTGGGGGGTCTGGAAGGGGGGGAGGGGGTGGGTAAAAAGAAACATGTGAGCTATCTGCACAAGCTGTTGACTGCTGCACACACACACACACACACACACACACACACACACACACTCACGCACGCACGCACACACACGCGCGCGTGCAGATATGGAGAGGAAGAGAGTTTAACTCGTTCCATCTTATTTCTTTTGTTGAGTTTGTGATTGAAACTGAGTCGTTGAATGACACGTGTACGTATTCCGCGTGCATTTATATAATAATTGTGTGTGTGTGTGTGTGTGTGTGTGTGTGTGTGTGTGTGTGTGTGTGTGTGTGTGTGTGTGTGTGTGTGTGTGTGTGTGTGTGAGGGAGATACTGCGACGATATGAATGTCTGTGCAGTTGTTTGCGCTTGCGTGCATGCATGTGCAAAAGCACACACACACACACACACACACACACACACACACACACACACACACACACACACACACAGAGCATGCCACCGCACGCGCCTCGGAGATAACAAGATTTCCCCATGTAAGACCAGACCGGAAGACAGGATTTGGAAGGAGGGGGCTGGGGAGGGGGTGAAAGGGGGGGGGGGAGTGAAGGGGGAGGGGGGGGGAGGGCTAAGCCCTGGTTCTTATTTTTTTCTTATTTCTTCTGTCAGCTTCCACTTCATAGAAGCTGCTCGTCGAGGAAGACAGACGGAGCTAGTACAACAGCAGACGAAGGAATTAAGGAGGTTGGGGGCGTTGGTGGCGGGGGGGGGGGGGGGGGGGGGGGCGAATTAGAATGGGGATTTGCAGTGTGCCGTGGGGGTTCGGTAACACACACACACACACACACACACACACACACACACACACACACACACACACACAGACAAGTGGAGTGATGGCCTAGAGGTAACGCGTCCACCTTGGAAGCGAGAGAATCTGAGCGCGCGGGTTCGAATCACGGCTTAGCCGCCGATATTTTCTCCCCCTCCACTAGACCTTGAGTGGTGGTCTAGACGCTAGTCATTCGGATGAGACGATAAACCGAGCACGGTCCCGTGTGCAGCATGCACTTCGCGCACGTAAAATAAAAGAACCCACGGCAACAAAAGGGTTGTTCCTGGCAAAATTCTGTAGAAAAATCCACTTCGATAGGAAAAAGAAATAAAAGTGCATGCAGGAAAAAATTGTTAAAAATAAAAATTAAAAAATGGGTGGCGTTGTCGTGTAGCGACGCGCTCTCCCTGGGGAGAGCAGCCCGAATTTCACACAGGGAAATCGGTTGTGACAGAAAGAGAAATACAATACAATACAATACAATACAATAGAGAGTGAGTGTGAGTGAGAGAGAGAGAGAGAGAGAGAGAGAGAGAGAGAGAGAGAGAGAGATTCGTTGTGTTTAAAAAAGAAAATGACAATCGCAGTGTGGGTGAAGGGGTGTTTGCTGGGGTTAGAGTCCTTCTTCAACACAAAACTGTTTCATGGAACAGGTCTTCAGTGCAAGAAAAACTCCCCGGGGTGTGTTGTGACAGAGGGGAGCGGGGCTGGGGGTTGCGGTGTGTGTGTGTGTGTGTGTGTGTGTGTGTGTGTGTGTGTGTGTGTGTGTGTGTGTGTGTGTGTGTGTGTGTGTGTGTGTGTGTGTGTGTGTGTGTGTGTGTGTGGAAGGGGAGGGGGAGCATAAGTTCCTGTTGGTCAAGTATGTAGATGATTATGATAATGCTAAGTTCGAATGACAAAATATGAATAATACATTGAAGATTACATCGCATCCGTTCACTCTCCGTCTGTCTGTTGTTTGTCTATAGAAGTGTATGTGTGTGTGTGTGTGTGTGTGTGTGTGTGTGTGTGTGTGTGTGTGTGTGTTGTGTGTGTGTGTGTGTTTCTGCGTGTGTGTGTGTGTGTGCGAGCGTGCACACCCACGTCTGTGTGTACGTCTCCATGTCTCTACTTCCTCAATATCTCCAGTTCCTCCCCGCACTCACTCATTCAATCACTGACTGCCTCTTTCATTCTGGCTGTCTGTCTGTCTGTCTGTCTGTCTGTCTGTCTGTCTGTCTCTCTCTCTCTCCCCTCCTTCCCCCCCTCCGCCCACTATTCTGGTCTGTTGCGTGTTGTGTGTATTTGTTTCTTTCATTTTGTCCTCTTGTTTTTTTCCTATGTATTTTACAAACACCATGCTTGTGCCTGTATGTCCATGTGTGTGTGTGTTTGTGTTTGTGTGTGTATTTCTATTCACACCATACTTTGATTTTGTTTAGTATTGTGTAGTGTTAGAACCTATTCAGGGTGGGGACTGTGAAACATTGCACACCAGAGCTTATCTAGTATTATCGAAATAAAGAATTTTGTCTTGTCTTCTCTCTCTCCCCCACCCTCTCTCTCTCTCTCTCTCTCTCTCTCTCTCTCTCTCTCTCTCTCTCTCTCCTCTCTCTCTCTCTCCTCTCTCTCCTCTCTCTCTCTCCTCTCTCTCTCTCTCTCTCTCTATCACCGCCCCTTTCTCATTCTCTCTCTCTCTCTCTCTCTCTCTCTCTCTCTCTCTCTCTCTCTCTCTCTCTGTACACAGACACCTGTGGCTCATCCAAGACATGTAACAGATGTCTGACCTATGCATCCAGCCAAATGCACTCCATGCCGACTTGTATGCCTGCCTTACTGAAGGTTGCGTGCGTCTCCGTACGTGTGTGTGTGTCTGTGTGTGTGTGTGTGTGTGTGTGTGTCTGTGTCTGTGTTTTTTGTGTGAGTTCGTGTGAGTATGGCTTGTGTGTGTGTGTGTGTGTGTGTGTGTGTGTGTGTGTGTGTGTGTGTGTGTGTGTGTGTGTGTGTATGTGTCTGTCTGTCTGTGGCTTTTTTGTGTGATATTGTCTGAGTGTGGCTTGTGTGTTTGCATGTGTTTGTGTGTCTGTCTGTCTGTCTGCGTCTGTGTATTTATGCTTGTGATTGAATCTCTGCGTCTGTCTTTGTAAGTCTGTGTGTGTGTGTGGTTTGGGAAGGGGGGGGAGGTGTTTGTGTTCCAGACACTGTGAGCAATATTGTTTTATATGATTACCAAGGCGTCAGAAGCAAATCGACAATAAACAAAAAAACTTTACGTAGCATTATTGATTCTGGAAAAAAAAAACAACAACCTTCAGCTCAATCCATTGGAAAAGTTGGGAGCTAGTTTCGTCGAAAAAAACCCAAA
>NC_134878.1:4593235-4595735 GCF_041734735.1 Babylonia areolata | reverse complement strand
GTTAAAAAAAAAAGTCATACTTGCGATATGTTAAAGTCTCAAATCCCTGAACTGAAATCATCTTCAGTGTTGACGATCTTCAGCAGTCCATTGCTAATAATAGTGTGTTGCATGGAAAGTGTTGATTGATTTTGTTTCAGGAAGCGTAATTTCTGGACGATTCCTGCTGCTAATAACAGTGTCTTGCTTCATAACTTAACCAAAGGTTTCCAGTTTGGGGGGGAGGTGTCTTTTCTAGGAACGTTGTGCATGCTGATAATAGTGTGTGGGTGTGTGTGTGTGTGTGTGTGTGTGTGTGTGTGAGTGTGTGTGTGTCTCTGTGTGTGTGTGTGCGTGTGTGTGTGTGTGTGTGTGTGTGTGTTTAAGCATTTGGTCCGTTTTTTCGAACTGTAATAACATGGACGATTCCTCAAACTAATTGTATTTACTTCTTTGTCTGTTTATATGCCTTTTCTTTCATCATTCAGAAGAATCCCCCGCCTGAAATGTAACTTTTCAACACTAACCAAGGAAGTAAACTTCCCCAAACCAACCTCGACCTTCCAAAGGCAACTCACTGTAATTAGTTAGTTGCTTCTGGAAGGTCTTGGTTGGTTTCGAGAAGCGTAACTTTTCTTGGTTAGTTTTTGAGAAGTGACATTTCAGGGAGGATTCCTCCTCAAATAATTGAGATAATGAGGCAAAGAAGTAGATATAGAACGAAACACACACACACACACACACAAATGATAGAAACATTGAACCCACCCAGACATATAACGTCACCGACAGAACATTCTTGTTGTCTCCAGGAGGAGAGAGTGCGGAGGGAGTGATGATATACGACATCATAGTTATTGTATTTTTAGATAACATTTTTGCTTTTGATCGTGTGTGTGTGTGTGTGTTTGTGTGTGTGCGTGCGTGTGTGCGTGCGTGTGTGAGGGTGAGATAGGGAGGGAGGAAGGGATCCAGAAACAAAGAGAGAGAGAGAGATAGTGTATTGAACTTCCCCCATTTGGTATGAGAACATGGTTACATGACAATTATAATAATAATAATAATAATAATAATGGTATTTATAAAGCGCTGAATCTTGTGCAGAGACAAATCAAAGCGCTTTCGCACCAGTCATTCACACGCATGCATAACCCTAAAACTGGAGAAACTAAAGACAAGGAAGAGGCAGGGAAGGGAGGCTATTTTGGGAAGAGGTGGGTTTTAAGGCCAGACTTGAAAGAGTTGAGTGTGGAGACTTGACGAAGCGAAAGAGGAAGTTCATTCCAGTTGCAAGGTCCAGAGACAGAGAAAGAACGGTGGCCAACAGTCGAGTGTTTGAATCTGGGTATGCGTGAACAGAGTGGATCCGAAGCCGATCGTAGTGAGCGAGATGGAGTGTAGAGGTGAAGGCAGCCGCAGAGATAGGAAGGGGCAGTTTTGTGAATACATCTATAACATAGAGTGTTGATCTTTTACTTTATTCGGTGTGAGATAGGGAGCCAGTGGAGATGTTGCAAAAGAGGAGTGATGTGCTCAGATCTTTTCTTTCTGAGGACGAGTCGGGCAGCTGAGTTTTGTATGCGCTGAAGGGACTGAATGGATGAAGCAGGCAAACCAAACAATAGAGATTTACAGTAGTCAAGGCGAGAGAGAATGAGAGAAACGACAAGTCTAGATGTTGCGTCAGTGGACAGATATTTCGGGACGGAACTGATGCGCCGCAGTTGACAGTAGCAGGACTGACATGTCTGACTGATCAATTTTTGCATGGACAGTGTATTGTCAAGGACAACACCGAGGTTCCTGATTGACCTGGAAAGAGGGATGGATGTACTGCCAAGTTTGATTGTGTCAATTGTGATGGAAGACAGTTTTTGTTTAGTTCCTATGATCATTGCTTCAGTTTGTCCGCGTTCAGTTGTAACTTATTTAGAGTCATCCAGTTTTGAATCCAGTGTGAAGAGCACTGGGCCTAAATCAGATCCCTGTGGGACTCCATGTTCGATTTTAACGGGTTCAGATTGGAAATGATCAACAATGACAGACTGGAATGGATCAGTGAGACAGGATTTGAACCAGTTTAGAACAGTGCCGTTGATACCAAATGTAAAATGGAGTCGGGAAAGAAGGATTGAATGGTTTATCGTGTCAAAGGCGGCCGACAAATCGAGAAGAGTGAGAAGGGAGATCTGTCCTGAGTCGGATGCTAGCAGTAGATAATTCAAGATGTGGAGGAGAGTGGTTTCGGAGCTGTGGTCAGCGCGATAGGCAGACAGAAACACATAAACATACGCCCACACATGAATGCACACTCAGTGCACGCACACACATACACACGCAAGCACACATGGACGCACGCTCACACACACACACACACACACAGAGAGAGAGAGAGAGAGAGAGAAATTTCAAAGGGAATAGAGAGAGAGGGGGGGGGGCACTTTATTTTCGATGATAGAAGAAAGTAATTGTGTGCACTCTTTTTTCATCCAGTGCACGCCCTAGGTAGGGTCAATACTAT
>NC_134878.1:4583235-4585735 GCF_041734735.1 Babylonia areolata | reverse complement strand
TTCCCATACATATCCAAAACCAAACTGAAACAATTTACAACGGACATTCGAAACCCAATTTCTCTTATTTCTTGCATCTAGGTCAAGTAACATTCTATAAGCTCTACGTGGTAACCTATATTCCTCCAACCTAGTCAGTTTCAGCCAGTAACGGATACATGAAGAGGAGAGAGAGAGAGAGAGGTGGAAGGAGGAAGGGAAAGGGGTGGGGATGGGTGTGAGAACAGTTCTCAGCATTCCTTGCACGCAGAGCGAGCTGAATGAAGATGATGGCGGACATTGTCTGCCGACGGCCAGCAAATGAGAGTTATCAGTATCAGAATCAGCATCAGTATCAGTTTCTCAAGGAGGCGTCACTGCGTTCGGTCAAATCCATACACGCTACACCACATCTGTCAAGCAGATGCCTGACCAGCAGCGTAACCCAACGCGCTTAGTCAGGCCTCGAGAGAAAAAAAAAGGGAAATAAATAAATAAAATAAAATAACTTTTTTTTTGTAATAAATAAAATTAAATAATAAAATAAATGAAATGAAATGAAATAAAATAACAAAAAAATAATAATATATAATAAATAAAATAAAATAACAAAAATTAAAATAAAATAAAGTATATAAAATAAAATAAAATAAATGAGTGCCGTTGTGTAATCGAAATCGGTACACGATACCGCCCTTTGCTTTGTCCTTTTTTTTTCAGTTAGCTTTTCTTGTTTGTTTGTTGTTCAGCTCTCTCTCTCTCTCTCTCTCTCTCCTTTCTGTTCTGTCGTCTACAAGTGCATGTGATTATTTTCTTCCTTGTATCAAAGTGGACTTTTCAACAGAATGTTGGCCATGGAAAACAAGCTTTTTTTTTCTTGCTGTGGGTCATTTAACGTGTGCAAAGTGCATCGCTGCGCACAACGGTTTATCGTCTCAGCCCAAAAGGCTGCACGCGCACGTGAAAAACCACCCGTCCCCAATACACATGACATAGCACTCACGGTCTTTCCAATTCTTTTCTTTTTCCTTTTTTCTTCTCTCTCTCTCTCTCTCTCTCTCTCTCTCTCTCTCTCTCTCTCTCTCTCTCTCTCTCTCTGTCTCTCTCTCTCTCTCTGTCCTCTCTCTCTCTCTCTCTCTCTCTCTGTCCTCTCTCTCTCTCTTTCTCTCTCTCTGTCCTCTCTCTCTTTCTGTCCCCCTCTCTCTCTCTCTCTGTCCTCTCTCTCTCTCTGTCCTCTCTCTCTCTGTCCCTCTCTCTCTTTCTCTCTGTCCCTCTCTCTCTGTCCTCTCTCTCTCTTTCTCTCTGTCCCTCTCTCTCTGTCCTCACTCTCTCTTTCTCTCTGTCCCTCTCTCTCTGTCCTCACTCTCTCTTTCTCTCTGTCCCTCTCTCTCTGTCCTCTCTCTCTCTTTCTCTCTGTCCCTCTCTCTCTGTCCTCACTCTCTCTTTCTCTCTGTTCCTCTCTCTCTTTCTTTCTGTCCCTCTCTCTGTCCTCTCTCTCTCTTTCTCTCTCTGTGTCCTCTCTCTCTCTCTTTATCTCTGTCCCTCTCTCTCTCTCTCTCTCTCTCTCTCTGTCCTCTCTCTCTCTCTCTCTCTCTCTCTCTCTCTCTCTCTCTCTCTCTCTCTCTCTCTCTGTCCCTCTCTCTCTCTCTCTCTCTGTCCTCTCTCTCTCTGTCCTCTCTCTCTCTCTCTCTCTCTCTCTCTGTCCCTCTCTCTCTCTCTCTGTCTCTCTCTCTCTCTGTTGTGCCGGTGAGAACGCACGGCCAGCAACGAATGGGTTCCGCTGCCAAAGATGGTTCACCCGATAAACCCACAGCGTCTTTCTAGAACTTGTAACCCCGCAGCCAATAGCTTTGCGGAGGGAGACAGAAACAGAGAGAGTGTGTGTATGTGTGTGTGTGGAGAAAGAGAAGAGAGAGAGAGAGAGAGAGAGAGTGGGTGTGTGGGTGGGTGTATTGGAAGGGGTGTGTGTGTGTGATAGAGGGAGATTCAGACTGAAGTGTAAGAGGGAGAGAGATAAACACAACTAACAGAAAGAGAAGAGACGGACGAAGACAGAGAGAGACAGACAGACAAGCAGACAGACAGATCCCACATGTGGACACGAACAGAAAGAGAGGACAGACAGACAGACAGACAGAGATCTGCAAGGCGAAACCAAGAGAAAGAGAAGAGATGACGAGAGAGACAGGCAGACCAACAGACAGACCTGCAAGGACTGAAGAAACAAAGAGAGAAAGAATAGATGAAGAGAGAGAGAGAGCGACACATCTGCAAGGGGTAGCAAAGAGAACAGATGAAGAGAGTTGAAGAGACTGACAGGCCGACAGACAAATCCACAAGGCGAAACAAAGAGAGAGAGAGAGTAGAGAAGAAGAGAGACAGACAGACAGACAGACCCACAAGGAGAAACAAAGAGAGAGAGAGTAGAGATGAAGAGAGACAGACAGACCCACAAGGAGAAACAAAGAGAGAGAGAGAGTAGAGAAGAAGAGAGACAGACAGACAGACAGACCCACAAGGA
>NC_134878.1:4570735-4575735 GCF_041734735.1 Babylonia areolata | reverse complement strand
AATGGAAAATTAGCCCGCCTGTGTGTGATGCTGTTGTCTGTTCAGTTGTTTCGTTGAAATCAACACAAAAAGAAGAAGAAAAAACAAGTAAACGATTTCTCAATGAAACAAACAACAATAACAATGCTGGAGAAGTTGATGATTTTAGAATAGAATAGAATAGAACAGAGTATGTCTTTATTATCAAGTGTACCGGGGTCACCAGGAATATTCAGAGGTGGGGGGGGGGGGGGGGGGGGGGGGGGCGGGGGGGGGGGAGGGAGTAGTACATAAAAAGGTACAGATATAAATCGAAAATCATACACAAACACAGATACAATAGAATTTAAGATACAAACATGTGCATATCAATATAAGAACTTGTGCGCGCGCGCACGCACACACACACACACACACACACACACACACACACACACACACACACACATTTAACACAAGCTGCATGTTACATGTAGATGGGGCTGATGAGTAGTTGTTGTTGTTGTTCTTCTTCTTCTTCTTCTTGACAGACAACTTGCTTCGCTTACCATCCACAACTCAACCTTCCCCACATAAACTCACACCTAAACACACACACACACACACACACACACACACACACACACACACACACATATATATATATATATATATAGAGAGAGAGAGAGAGAGAGGGGACAGCAACAACAGTAAAAAAAAAAAAAAAGAAAGAAAGGAAGAAAGAACATCAAACAGTGACTGAAAACTATACATCAATTTAGTCCACAAGACGTTGCAAACGTCAACCACCACCCCAGCCACGGTCCACGAGACTGACAGAGTGACTCTTGACGCGCAGGCTCACGCTCATGCGCTAAGCAGAAGAGGTTGTGTTAAGTCAATCCCCGGATTAACACCACCACCCGTCAATACCTTTGCTTTTTCTTCTTCTTTTCTTCTTTTTTTTTTTTTTTTTTTTTTTTTCTTCTTTTTTTCAAAGCCGAGTTAAACCCCCCAAAGCCACATGGACTGCAAATCCCTTCTGGCTTCTTGTAGACAAATCCCGTGATCCCTTCACCCACGCTCTCTCTCTCTGTCTCTCTGTCTGTCTCTCTCTGTCTCTCTCTCTCTCTCTCTCTCTCTCTCTCTAGCTTTGTCTCTGTCTCCCTCTCTGTCTCATTTAGTGTCTGTCTCTCGAGGTCTGTCTCTCTCTTTCGTGTTGTTTCAACCTCTTTCTCGGTTTCTTTCTTCCTGTCTCTGTCTCTCTCTGTCTCTGTCTCTCTCTCTGTCTCTGTCTCTCTCTCTGTCTCTGTCTCTGTCTCTCTGTCTCTGTCTCTCTCTGTCTCTGTCTCTCTCTCTCTCTCTCTCTCTCTCTCTCACTGTCTCTCTTGTGTTGTTTCAAGCCGTTTGTCCGTTTCCTTGCCCCTGTCTCTGTGTCTGTCTCTCTCTGTCTCTATTCTCTCTATTCTCTCTCTCTCTCTCTCTCTCTCTCTCTCTCTTTCTCTCCCTCTCTCTCTCTCTCTCTTGCCTAGCTCATTAGCTGGAGTTGTTTCGTAGTTGTGTTCGTGTAGATACTATGTTTTGGGCTGTACACGATATAATTATTGAAACAGTGCTGTTGCAGTGTTTGTGGTGATTCCAGGAGAAGGTGGCGTCGAAACGAACTGCAGTTTGTGATGTGTGTGTGTGTGTGTGTGCTCTGATGATTCTGTGGGGAGGTTGCTTGCGAAGTCGTCTGTCTGTCTGTCTGTCTGTCTGTCCTTTTTTGTCTTTGTTGATTTTTCAGTGGTGGGTGGAGGAGGTTTCGTTCCTGTGTTCGTTAACGTGCGTTCAGTTGTTTTGTGCGTGTGTGTGTTTTTTGGTTGTTGTTGTTTTTTTTTAACGGAAAAGGTGTTTTCTTTACGTTTTTGTACTACGGTAGAAAAAGGTTAGGTCGACAGAGGTTTTGGAGGACAACTTGACTTCCACGCTTTCCTGCCAGAAATAATCTGTGTGTGTTGATAATATGCATATAACTGGTGAAGGAAGAAAACTCCTTGGTCCCTCAAGCGCTCTAGAATGACTCAGTGTGGGCTGGTACCTTTTTCCGCTCCAACAGTCATGCAGGGTTAATACTTTTTCAGCTCCACACGAGTTCGAGTGGAGTGTGTTTTTTTGGGGGCCGGCCACTCAATGGGAAAGGTGGTCTGCACTTGGCCCTAGACCCCAAAACTGATTGATGGATTTGATACGGATACTTATATTGCGCCCATCCTCGGTCAGAGACCAAGCTTACAGTGCTTTGCGAGCAAAGGGGTCATTTGCACGACAGGCTGACTGCCTGGGTAGAGCCGACTGACGGCTACCATTGGGCGCTCATCATTCGTTTCCTGTGTCATTCAGTCAGATTTCAGGCACGCACACATACACACTCAGACAAACATGTAACATTTTTTTTTTTTACGTGCATGGCCTTTCTTTATTTACCCCGCCATGTAGGCAGCCATACTACGTTTTTGGGAGTGTGCATGCTGGGTATGTTCTTGTTTCCATAACAATGACGTGGATGACATTATCTGCAACGTGCGTATTTGATCTTCTGCGTGCGAATGCACACGAAGGGGGTTTCAGGCACAAGCACGTCTGCACATATGTTGATCTGGGAGATCGGAAAAATCTCCACCCTTTATCCACTAGACGCCGTTACCGAGAATCGAACCTGGGACCCTCAGATTGAAAGTCTACCGCTGTAACCACTCGGCTGTTGCGCCGAGTATAATGTAGATGATAACTCTGTCATTTTTTTTTTGGGGGGACATGAAATACAGTCATTGTAGTTTTGCCCCCAAATTACCCTTTCTCAAGATTTATATCGATTTTCCGAAAGAATTGTGCAAACACTCTTTTTCTTTCTTCTTTTTGATGGAAAGATATATGGTTTAGTTGGAGTTAACAATTGGCATGGGGTAGAGTTAAAAAAAGAAAAAAGAAAAAGAGGGAAAAAATGCCAGCCGTGAAAAAACGTAAAAGTTAAATGGGAGTATTTTGGGGAAGACTTATCCACCTCTCTCTCTTTCCGTCCTTATATACTCACATCTGTCTCTGTATCTCTCTCTCTCTCTCTGTCTCTCTCTCTCTCTCTCTCTCTCTCTCTCTCTCTGTCTCTCTCTCTCTGTCTGTCAGTCTCTCTCTGTCTGTCAGTCTCTCTCCTTGGCTAAACAAAATTTCGATTCGTTTGTCTGTCTGTCTCTCTCTCTTTCTCTCTCTCTCTTTCCATCCCCCCTTCCACCCCCTTCCACCCCCTCTCTCTTCCTCCCTCCCTCTCTTTCTCTCTCTCTCTCCCTCTCTCTATCTTTCCATCCTTCCTACCCCTCCACCCCCTTCCCCCTCTCTCTCTTTCTCTCTCTCCATCCTTCCCACCGCATCACCCACTTCCTCTCTCTCTCACTCTCCCCCTCTCTCTCTCTCTCTGTCACTCCACCCCTCTCCATCCCTTCAAAACACCCGTTACAAGTCGTATAAGCAGCCCCCTGCCCCTCCCTTCCCCAGCCCCTCCCCCTCCCCACCCTACCCGTACCCCTCTCACACCCCACACCCTTCAAGTGTCGCGTGGTGTTGATATAAAGTCTTGCTGGAGGGCTCAGTGTTAAAAGAGGCAGTCCGACCAACGAGACGCAAAACACACACACACACACACACGCACACACACACACACACACGCACACACGCACACATACACGCGCGCACACACACACACACATACACACACACACACACACACACACAAACACACACACAAACACACACACACACACACACACACACTCGCACAAACACACACACACACACACACACACACACACACACACACACACACACACACACACACACACACACACACACACACACACACTCGCACAAACACACACACACACACACACACAAACACACACACACACACACACACAGAGGGTGAATTCGGTGAGTCTGTAAATCAGCGGCGACTTGGGTGGAGCTGTGTGTGTAGTGCATGACACTTGCAGCAGGTGAACAGACATTGGTGGGTGGCGGAGGAGGCGGCGAGGAGGCGGGGGGCGGAGGGGGGGGGGGGCGGGTGTCGTTACGCTTGACTGGACCAATTAACAATGCCCATGGTGGGATTAGTCTAATTATTACCAGAGCTGAGCTGTATAAATAAAAATAGAAGAAGGTATCGGTGTACCGCTTGCTAACGACGTATGTAATGGTGGCCATCTTATTATAATTATTATAGATCTTGATATTCTTTTTTTTTGTTGTTTGTGTTTGTTCTTGTTCTTTTTTATTTCTCTTCTTCTGTTTCTTCTTCTTCTTCTTCTTAACCTTAATTGCAATGTCAGTCCATTGTCGTTGACTTTTTTGTTTTCTGTCTTACTCGCCGCTTCTCTTCATCAGCTACTCCTTTGAGGAATTCGTGGTCTTGGTAGAGGGTAGTATAAAGGTGTGTGTGGGGGGTGGGGAGAGAGAAAACGAAAGAGAGAAATAGATTTTTTTTTTAAAGTGTTTATATTGATTTTTTACGAGTTGAAAGAGAGAGAAAAAAGACGAAGAAAGATCCGTAGTTGGTGTCAACATGCATTTGTTTAGTCCTATCTGTCTGTCTGTGTATATATGTTTGTTTCTCTCTGTCTGTTTGTTTGTCTCTCTTTATCTCTTTTTCTATCCCTCTCTCTCTCCAAACATGTGCACAATTTGAAGAAAACTTCCAGTTTTACCTCATGAGAGACAGAGATAGAGGAAGAGAGAGAGAGAGGGAGAGAGAGAGAATTTTGCAGCCTTTGCTACTGAGATAGTTATTACCGTTTCTGGTGGTCGATCATTCAGGAGTCTGTGTTTTCCCGCAGGTGCCAGTTGCATTGCTTGGTTCTAACTTTTTGACAGGTACACGTGACTAAAATCAATGCCTTCGTTGACCGAACTACGCCATTGGTCAGTTCCATACGACACACAGTTAGCAGCGGGTTAAATACGACCTTACTAGGCTCTTCCGTCCGAGCAATGCAACTGGCTCCTGGTCTGCAGAT
>NC_134878.1:4563235-4565735 GCF_041734735.1 Babylonia areolata | reverse complement strand
ATTCATACATTCTTTCCATAAGCACAGTAATGCCAATGGCGATAATAAAACATTGGCAAGGTCACTGTCTCCTTTCACTGCGCGAATATCGGCTGCGACACCTAAATTTTGAAGGGTTGCGCGCGCGCGCGCACGCACACACACACACACACACACACACACACACACACACACACACACACACACACACACAGCGCGCGCGCGCGTCTGGCCGCACACCACGTGAAAAGAAAGAAAAAAGCTCAGACAAAACATCGTACTTTCCAAAACATTAATAGTGAATCAATTTCAATTGCTAAAACAACGAGTTGCGTTCTGAGAATAATTTTTTTTTTCCAACATCGCTTCAGTAATGTGTGCTGAATCCTCAATCCTACTTCTGATATGAATAATGATGATGATGATGATGATGATAATGATGATGCTGCTGATGATGATGATGATTAATGTCATCATCATTAATATTATCATGGAGATTACTAGAAGTGAGATCACTTCAATGGCTTAACAACATCTGCTTGAATATCTATATTTGAAATCAAACAAACAAGGTTGAATATTTGTTGAATATCGTCCACGCACGCGTCTTATGAAGAGGTTGGAAACACACACACACACACACACACACACACACCAAAAATAGCTCGAATTATCTCCGTTTGACGTCAGAGGAGCCATACATTTAGCGGTTCTTTTCACACACAACTTTCAACTCAACACACCCCCAACACACGTGTACACAGCCTGGTAGACATTCAGCAGGCATTAACAATAGACAAACAGTCCAACAGTTTTTTTTTTTAAACATAAAAACACACCACAAACTTCTACTACTACTACTACTACTGCTGCTGCTGCTGCTGCTATTAATAATAATGATGATAATAACAATAATGATAATAACTTAGCAAGAGAAGATCATACTTCAGCATGCTAGCATGTACGTTCCAGATGTAATTAGGACGTGTTACTCAAAATAGTGTTTTCTTCTCAGCACGAAAAGACTGCATAATATCAACCGACTTGACTTACTTGGTCATATCAGTCTTGATTCGAACTACGATGGTTGTCGCACATCCTAAGAACAAAATAAAACACATCCCTTATAGTTCCCATATATTAGGGTGGGTATGGATCCAGTAGAAGCGAAGAGTTCAACGTGTGAACTGTAAAGGTAACATGTCGTGCTATAGTCAAACGTAGTTGTTTTGTTTTTGAAGGCTTTCTCCGACTGGTTGCACCAGGAAAAGTTCGTCTGCTCATTCTTTTCAATGTTTTGTCGACGTTTGAAATGGCATGGGTTGCCTGAGGGTAAAAGCGAACGGGCAAGTCTAATTGCGAACGATGGCTTTGGGTACACGTTGACAATTAAAACAGAAGCAGGTCTTTAACTCATTAGGCATAACTTGTTTTTGGAACATGTCACCGGGCTGTTGTATTGTTGGTTTTGATCATACATGCACACAAACACACACACACACCCCACACCGCACACAAACACACCCTTTTGAGAGTGCTCAGTAACTGTGCAGCATCGTTCGCAAATAGACTCGCGTCAAAATATCCTATGGTCTAAACGCAAACGACACTATTTTGCAGATTCCTGTCAAAACTGACGTTCTGATCTGTCACCAATGTGCTTTCTTAAATCTTCCCGTCACTGGTAATGCGCATTCAACATGTCCGATCAAATCAACTATTCTAAATTGTGTCAAAGTTCAAGTCCTACAACTTGCTTCCATTGATTTTTAGGATTTTTATAGTACGTTTGTAACCTTGGTCGGCAGTGGTGCGCGAAGAGAAGAAAGAGCGCGGAAATAGCCAGAAACAGCTGACGTTTGACTGGATCTTTGAAATGACTGTTCATTAAGGTATCAGAAAAAGGTCGAAGCAGATTGTCAAATTGTGAATTGCAACCGTTAAGAACTTCGAAATGGGGTGGTATACGAATCGTTCGCAATTACACGCTGTTCGCAATTTGTATTTGTATTTGTATTTCTTTTTATCATAGCAGATTTCTCTGTGTGAAATTCGGGCTGCTCTCCCCAGGGAGAGCGCGTCGCTATACTAGAGCGCCACCCCTTTTTTTTCTTTTTTCTTTTTTTGTTTGTATTTTTTCCTGAGTGCAGTTTTATTTGTTTTTTCCTATCGAAGTGGATTTTTCTACAGAAATTTGCCAGGAACAACCCCTTTGTTGCCGTGGGTTCTTTTACGTGCACTAAGTGCATGCTGCACACGGGACCTCGATTTATCGTCTCATCCGAATGACTAGCGTCCAGACCACCACTCAAGGTCTAGTGGAGGGGGAGAAAATATCGGCGGCTGAGCCGTGATTCGAACCACCGCGCTCAGATTCTCTCGCTTCCTAGGCGGACGCGTTACCTCTAGGCCATCACTCCACATTACATCCATACCCATACCTACCCTACAATTACATCGCGTGCACACACACACACACACACACACACACACACACACACACACACACACACACACACAC